>NC_066584.1:358616630-358739130 GCF_024323335.1 Lathyrus oleraceus | reverse complement strand
TAAAATTTAAAAAAAATATCAAAATAATCACTTTTAAAAGAGAATGCACTAGATGGATTTGTGCATCTCCTAGGCAACCAAAGGAGACGCCAATAACAATGACACATGCATTGGACTCATCATGAGGAGGCGTCAATGCTCCTGGCGCCTTAGTGGTTCATGTGGTGTATGCCCCAATTCATCTGGCGCATACACCCCTCTTGTATTATTATTTTTTATTTAATTTTTTTAATTTTTAATTTTTGTTTATTTAATAAATAAAAAAGAATAATGAAAAAAAAATTATTGATGTTGTAATAATTGGTTACATTGGACTTACAATAAACTAATGATCGGCCCGATTATAACGTCCCCTTGTTCCACATCCAGGTGCGTTAGTTTGTCTCCGAGGTCTCCCACGATTTTCTTGAGGTGTTTGAGGTCTTTATGTGCTGACCTGATTGAGCGATGGCTGGTGGGAAGGTCCGGTGGAAGTTCCAGTGGTATTTGAGAGATGTGTCATCATTTATTCCCAATATCCGAATGGGCTCTGGCCAATGGCGCTTCCGTAATGGAGTTCGGTGCACATGTCATCGTAGTTAGGTTGTTGGGGGTTGGGTGGATTGAGGACGATATAGTTGCCCAAATTGGGTCATTGAGTCATTTTGGAAACGAAGCAATGGTTCTTGGAGCATACTATAGTTAAACAATGGTTGAGTGTTATGTTGATGAGATGTTTGGGTGGTCATTGATGGAGGGCTACGATGAAGTGACCCATATGAATCATCTGGACTATAGACGATTGTGGTTGCGGGGTTTGATTCTTGGTTTTGTGTTTGGGTGGGTGGTATGAATGAATTGCGACGTTGGATGGTTGGTTGTTGGGTGGATGGCATGAACGGGTTGCGAGGTTGGATGTTTGGTTCTGGTGTGTATGTGGTAGGTTGATGTTGTGAGGTTGGTTGTTCAGTTTGGGTGGTTTGACATTGGTGTTGGGTGGGGAATTGTTGTGGGCGTGGATCCATCAAATACCGCGGCTCAGATACAAATTGTTGAGTTGTTACCGACCTAAACCATGCCATATATTGTTGAGTCGGTCTTGCACCATGGATGACTAGTTCGTTTAAGATATGTTGTCGTTGATTCCTCCAATGACGACACATCTCTTTTGCAAAGTCTTTCCAGTCAGAATAATTCCATTATGCATCAACCCTTTTTTGATGTCAATTCCCCAAACACGTCGGAGGTTCAGGAATCTGTTGTAGCATGCCGAACTACAGTTTGACCCGGTCACTTTGGTGCATTTCCACCGTAGTGAATCGGATAATCGATGTCTTCGCTGTCCAAACTGCAGCATCGTCATGGTTCACATAATGATCAAGACCCAGATATGGCCTCCAAATAAACTGTAAAACAATACGAAACGATTAGATGAAAAATAATTTGATAAGTATTTTTAAATTATAATATAGTTGCGTAGGAGTATTACATTGTCATGTCCAATGTGGTCCAATAGATTGCGATAGACTACAATAGCGTGTTTCAGACACCTATTGTAGTTCATCCCCCTTACTAACCACCTTAGATAAAAAAAAGTGAAAAATATTATTTACTGTTAATTATAATATAAAATATAGTTAACTAAATGGCAAAGTGTTAGACTTACTTAGTTGCAAACGGGAACACGAATGGGTTCTCGTTTATTGTGGCGAGCGACGACATTCTTGACCAACCCCAAGTTTGCAGCAAATACGCACATGAAAAAGAAGTACATGTATTCTTTTTTGCAGTTTTACACATTGCACTATTTAGATGGACCAACACAGCTGAACCCCAACTATATGTGTTTACCTTATTAATGTTGCGTAACAAAGGTAAATACATAATATTTACTGAATTACTTGTACTTTCTGGAAACAAAAAATTACCAAATAAAATCATAATATAACACTGAGCTGTTATTATTTTCTCGTACTTAGCTGAATCTTCGGACAATACTATACTGGCATAATATTGTTTAAGGTATTTTAAATTTATACCTTGCCCCCTTGCTTGACCGGATGTCTCTCCCTCAGTTTCGTCGTCTAACAAAGGGGCACCCAAAAATTCATTGCAGATAGAGTTGTCTCGGTTAACTCTACCATTCAATGCCTTTCCATCTATACGGAGACCTAACAACATGTACACGTCCTCAAGTGTGACAGTACACTCACTAATCGGAAGGTGAAATGTGTGGGTCTCGGGTCTCCACCGCTCCAACAAAGCAAGAATGAACTTGTAGTCCACCGAGTACAACACATTGTTGAGGAGATTTCCAAATCCACATCCTCTAATATATGGTTCTATTAAAGGATCGTGGGGGTACATATTCATGTACACGACATCTAAAACGCTTCGGATCCTAATAACAAAAAAGCAAGAAATGCAATAAGAATAAATACATAATACAAACATAGATAACAAATGTATACGACTTAAAAACGGAATAAGTAAAAAGAGAGTGATAATATATAAATACCGAGATATTCTCGAGTGTTCCTTTGTGTTCATCACCCATAGTCAACAAAGACATGATTTGATGTTGCAGAGCTTGAGTGTGGCAGGGAAATAGTGTGGCAAAGAAAGATTATAGATGAGTAGTGTTGGAGATGATTTGATATTGTGATACAAAAGGTTATTTATAGATGAATGAGTTAGTAGGTTTTCAGCCTACGAAGCATGGGATTGGTTGCATGCAATGGCAAAAGTAGACTATGCAATGACAAAAGTAGACTAGCCTTTGTCTTTGTCGTAGGCGCATGCATGTGAAGAATCACATGCAAGGAAGAGGCGTCCTTCCTCTTGGGCTTATATGTGATTAGTCACATGCAAGGAAGAGGCACCCTTCCTCTTGGTGCATAAGTGTAAGGGAATGGAAGGGGCACCTTTCCTATTGGCATCTTAGTGTAATTACATTGAAGGGGCGCCCTTCCTCTTGGCGCCCATGTTGCTTTATGGCGCTTAGGGAATGGGCGCCTGTTAGGAATATTAGGGCTCATAGATTCCTTACTTCAGAGATTCCCTGGGCGCATATGTGTTCTTGTCATTCTTGTCACTGCATGTGGATTCTTTTCACTGCATGCATGGTCAAGTCTGTACATACGAACCAAGTGATCAATGTGTTTGATGTTTACGCTATTTAGGTTGTGCAGATGAACAACTTAGCAATGCATTCAATTTCAGTAAAGAAACTTAGATTTTTTAAAAATGTCTTCCACACAACATTACATGATTAGTGCCCATATCGAAGGTGAAATATTTGATCATCAGTTGTTCGGTTTTTGTTTTCGAAACACAGAGGTAACTCGGTTTACAATAAATCCATGATCAAATTTTTCACATCTGAAACAAAGAATAGAAAAGAAATTGCAGTGTAGTAGTATGGGTCAAATCATCTATAAAAATCCGGTTTGGTTTGCAGAAAACCAGGTGAAATTTTATCAGAAGAAGATTCAAGATGATGGCGATGTTCAACATATGTTTATCAGTCACGAACAATCCGGTTACAATGATATAGAGTTGTATATATTACCACATCAACAACAGGTATCTCAGTTCATTGATCAGACACAAGTGTTTTGTGAGACTGATGACGAACAAGCTGAGGTGAATATTCCAGATGACGAAGAAGAAGAAGTCGAGATCATGGTTGATTCAATGGTGAACGTTGATGAGGAAGAGGAGCCAATACCAGCAAGTCATGTATGGTACAATGAACCTTCATCAGATATATGGTACAATCCTTATGTGCAAATGCAAGGATCTTTGAAACAAGGAGACACATTTTGCACAAAAGAGGAATGTGTAAAAGCCATTAAGAAATTATGCATGCAACTATCAACTGATTTCAGAGTTGACAGAACTGACGCATTGAGGTATAAAATTTATTGTCTGAATGAGCACTACCTTTTTAGGTTGTCAGTTTCGTACCAGAAGAGGAGCGAGTCTTGGGAGATTGGATCAATTGGTCCAGATCACACATGCACGCTAACAAACCCAATGCAAGATCATCGTAAATTAAGCTCTCAGCTAATATGCGATGAAATTTTGTCCGTCATTGGCGACAATATGTCGTTAAAGGTGAGTACAATAATCTCGCATATTAGGACAGGGTACGAGTACACTCCATCATATAGGAAGGCATGGATAGCTAGGACAAAGGCTGTTGAAAAAGTGTTTGGCAATTGGGAGGAGTCTTACAAACAACTTCCAAAATACCTGTTGGCTCTAAACAATATGCTCCTGAAACTATTCTCAAGTTGGAAACATTGCCCGCGTATACACCAGACGAGACGTGAGCTGTTGGAAATAGAATATTTCACTGTCTCTTCTGGGCGTATCAACCATCATCATATGTTTTTCTTTCTGTAAACCAATTATACAAATTGATGGTACATGGTTGTACGGGAAATACAAAGGAACGTTACTGATGGCAGTGGCACAAGATGGGAACAACAACATTTTTCCAATCGCCTTTGCCCTAGTTGAAGGGGAGACTACTGAGGGATGAAGTTTTTTCCTAAGAAATCTCCGATTTCACGTTGCACCCCAACCTAACTTATGTTTAATCTCCGACAGACACCCTTCAATCATCAGTGCATATAATAACATTGATAACGGCTGGCAAAATCCTTCTTCGACGCATGTGTTATGTATTAGACATATTGCTCAGAATTTCATGCGGGAAATCAAAAATAAGATGTTACGGAAGAAGGTTGTCAATGCAGGTTACGCATTATCAGAACCTTCTTTCAAACACTACCGCAAAGAAATAAGATTGTCAAACGAAGATGCAGTACGGTGGATCGATAGTATTCCATTGAAGAAGTGGACTAGGGCATACAACAACGGTCAACGTTGGGGCCACATGACAACAAATCTTTTGGAATCAATGAACTATGTCTTCAAAGGCATTTGCAACCTACCTATAACCGCTTTGGTGCAGGCAACTTATTTCAGGCTAGGGGCTCTGTTTGAAACCAGACGCTCAAAATGGAGTTAAATGTTGCAATATGGACAGTTGTTCAGTTTTGCTTCAATGAAATTCATTAGACATGAAGTTGCCAAAGAAAACAAACACATGGTTACGGTCTTTGACCGCACTAAAGGTTGGTATAGTGTTGTCGAGTCCATGGATCACAATGAGGGTATGCTGATCGGATAATACATAGTCGAACTAGATAGAGGTTGGTGCGACTGTGGAAAGTTCCAAGCCTTTCGTACTCCCTACTCCCATGTAATTGCGGCATGCTCAAAGGTTCGAAGAGATCCATCCTACTTGCTATCTGAAGTTTACAAAGTCGTCAGCCTTTCAAATGTTTATAAAATTAGTTTTTTCGTAGTGGCAAAAGAGGATTATTGGCCAGAATATCAAGGGGACATCGTCTGGCACAACGAAGTTATGCGAAGGAAGAAAAAGGGTCGCCCAAACAGCACCCGAATTCGAACCGAAATGGATATGGCGAACAAAATGGTTAGACTATGTAGTTCATGCCGTCAGCCAGATCACAATCGTAATAACTGTCCCAGTGTTGGAACGAGCACAACCAGATAAATTACATGTACCTCTATTGCAATATATGAAAAACTAAATTTATTTCATATTAGACGTCTGTGATGAAAGTACCATTACATAAACAATAACACAAATAATTATAACAACCAGAATACAAGAACTATGTGATTACAACCATCAAAACAATTTTGAACATGTAATGCATCATCCTACGAGCGTCTTGGTCAGTCTTAATATCCACCCATTCGTTCACTTCTCCGTTTTGGTTGAACGTGGACACAAGCCATTGTATTCTTCTAATCCTTTCATCCTCTCCAATTTCTCCCTCTAACCAATTGTACAACGTCCGATTAAGACGTTCAATTGTATCTGTGTTCCAAAGTCGAATATGTATCAGATCTGCAACGGAGGAAAATATTACATCAGCATTTCGTTTCTGAATGTATGCAAACATTGTTAAAACAGAGAAATTTAAAGGTGAGCGGGGTTGAACTAGAGAAAATATGGTATTAGGAGATGATTTTGTGTGAAAAATATTGCATCCAAGGTGTGACATTTATACAGAGTGGACATAAAATGTATGCGCCAAGAGTGCTGGCGCCCACATGACATGACATGCAGGCGCCAGAGGGATTAGCGCCCACACCACAAATAACACTAAGGCTCCAGGGACATTGGCGCCTCCTCATGAGGAGCCCACTGCATGTGCCAATAGCATTGGTGCCTCCTCTTCATGCTTATGGGGTACGCCAGTTCATCTGGCGCATCCTCTTCTAAAAGTGGTTATTTTGGTTTTTTTAATTATTATTTGTTGTTGCTTTTTTATTAAAAAAACTGGTTATTTTAAAAAAAATCGCATAGTTAATGTAATACCCCAAAATTTACCCTTCATTTTTCCTGGAAGCATGGGATTATGTTTTACACTTCATTAGCATCATATTAGGTCATACTCATTGCATACTGCATTAGTGACATGGAGATCAGGTTTTGATCGATCACTCCTTAACAGAAGGAGCCCATGCAAAGAAAGATTGAGAATTGGACTTCATTTTCTAAGTATACAAGTCTCAAGGGTCTCAGGGGGATCCAAGTATCTTATTATGGTCCTCAGTTCATCAGTGAAGGATTCAAAGCTATCAGAGTGTTCATTTGGATTTAATCAGAAATTAGGGTTTCATGGCTACCTGCAACAGGAAATGTTTGGTTGGAAGTAGAGGAGCTCATCCATGTCATGATTAGATAGGCATCTTGGCCTAGGAAGATTCACAATTATCTCAGAAAGATCCATTGGCAATCAGTGCAATCAGTTCCTAATCATTTTGCCTAAAAACTAGGGTTTGGTATAAAATCAGTTTATTTCTGATTCTTTGGGTGAAACTCTTTTCCATGGCCCTCCATATGTCCACAAGGGTCTACATACAAAAAATCAGCTCTTTATTTGAGCTAGAAGTGCTTCAATTGATCAATGGAATCGGGAATCAGACAGTTTGGGAAAAGTCAACTGTGGGGCCAGAAAAGTCAACTCCTGACATTTTGAGAGTGGAATCTCAAAATCCATGCCTAGGGGATCCTACATGTGAAATTTGATCAAGGTTGGATCATGGATTCATCATTTAATCAGGAATTGGAAAAGTTACTTAATTTGGAAATGGTTGACTTTCCATTTAGGGCAAGTTTTCATGATCATTGCACTCACTTTAAGCCCATTTTGCATCAGATTAAAAGCTCCATTTGAACATTTCTCCAACATGAAAGTTGTTCCTCTTGTTCCAAGCTTTCTAGAGATATAAAGTTTTCTCCATTTGGATTAGAATTGAGAAAGTTATGCTTAGTCAAAGTGAGACATTTTTTTAGGACACTTAGAAAAATTTATGAGTCCAAAATCTTCAAAATTTGTCAAGACTTCTTGGCCAGTTTTCTTGCACTTCAAGGCATTATTTGAAAATACTTTCTTCACAACAATTGTACCTTGCCATGTCCTCTTTCATATACTTTTGGAATCATCTCATTTGGATCCATGGTTTGAGAGATACATTCATTTAAAGTGGGCACCATGCCTTGATTTTCTAGGCAGATTTTGGGTCTGGCTGGCCCAATCAGATTTTCTAAGCATGCTGCACAAACCAGTCACGTTTTTTTTTACCTCTTTTGGCCATGCATTGGACATCCATTCACTTAAGTTTGGCCCACAATAACAACATTTTACACCTCACTTCACACTTTTATTCTTATGAATAAATTACTTATTAAAAAGCCCATGAGAACACCTAATCCACCCTATTTAAGAAGCTGAAACCCTAACCCTAATGGAGCATTGGAATTTCGTGGCAAGGAGGCAAAGCTTCATCACATATCAGATTCCATTCCTCTTCCATTCCATTTCTATTTTCCATTAGGTAATCATCTCTTCCATGGTCATGTTTTGATATATCTACGCTTGTTTACCATGTTCATCACCATTAATCCTTCCATTTTCATATTTCTTTTTCTTATTTAAAATATTTTCTTCATCCATAAAATTACCCAAAAATATTTTTCACTTTTCTTTATGTTTTATTCAATTTTATATAATTTTCATTTTCGTATTTTTTTAATATTAATATTTTATTTTAATTATTTATTCTAAATGGTCCATTCTAACACACTTTTTTTTATTGATTTTATTTTTATGACTTAAAATTATTGTTAGAATTTGATTTTTGGGATGAAGGTTGACCACTGTCTCATGGTCAACCTGACATTTTCTTGGAATTTTATTTCACATTTTCAATTTATTTTGGATTTATTTTTGACCTAGTTTGGTTGGTTGACTCTTAATTTGACTTCTGTTTTATTTTAATTAATTCACGTGCCAATTTTCATTATTTTTAAAATCCTTTTGGGGGATGATGATATCCTGATCTCACATTATTTAGTTTATTTTTTCATAATTTTCTTGATTAATTTACTATTTATTATTGATTTATTTCTAACCTAGTCTTATTATTTGACTTTTGGTTTGACCTATGTTTTGTTTTAATTAACTCACGTGCCAATTTTCATTATTTTTAAAATCTTTTTAGGGGATGATGATATCCTGACTCCACCTTATTTAGTTTGATTTTTCATAATTTTCTTGATTAATTTGCTATTTATTTGGTATTTTTTAAGTTGACTTGAATTTTCAGTTGACTTCTTTATGATCGATGTTTGACTTAGGGATTGCTTATGGAAATTGAAGAGATCTTTTGATCCTCCCTTGTTCATCTCATATTCCATGTATTAGAGGCCTTTTACCTTGATTTTATTTGGTCCTTACCTCATTTCCTGATTAAATTATTCAGTGGACCCTTCGTGTGCATATTTTCATCTGTTTGATTCATCTGTTATCTTTTATACTTTTTTCTCTCAGTCATGCTTTCTATTGCTTGATTATTTAACATGTTCATACTCCCATGCATTGTTTAAATGCCCCATTATTTGATTCTTTGCTTTGATTATATATTGTTTATTTATCCGATCTGATTGATAACTGTTGCCTACTTGTATGATGTATGAGACATATATTCTTATTGTTTGTTTGCCATGAACAATCCCGATTCATAACAAATGTACCCCTCTCCCATAAAGTGTATAATATTTATTTCTTTATTTCTTTATTTCTTTAGTCACCTGTTAATACAAGAATTAAAACGAACATCCGATAACCATTTCAAAATAAGATAAAAAGCTCGACCCAACGTCGAGTAATCATTTTCAAAACTTAACAGAACCAGCACGCATTCATCCATCCTCTTGTAAGTCGATTGTATCAGGCATCGCCATCTACCTGTAAGTCTATTGCCTCCGGCATCGCCATCTACCCTTATCCGTAACTCCTCTCCGCGCTCCACCCGTCAACTCTTGTTCCGTTTAAGTAGCACCCATTAGGTAGAACCCTTTGTATGATAACATAGGTAGAATTCCCCTATTCTTTGCATGCTAACATTAGGTAGATGTTCCCCTTTGTAAATCCTAACACATAGGTCCATATTGCATGACAACTCTAGAGCAGAGCTTCCCCACTTTTAGACCTTCCGTGCGTCTCCGATCTTATGGCATGTCAGTCCGTTCTATTGCAAAGAGGTAACTGCCTATGACTCGATTCAGCGAGCTGCGACACCTACTGCTAGGACGTTGAACACACTGCCCACCCTCATTTGACACAGCTGGTGTCCTCTTTTGTAAGTCCATGTTCAGATGGCAATCCTTAACCCCTAGTTAGCCGAACTACGTTTTGCTCTGATTCTCATTCCAGATGAGATACGTAGGCATAAGACACGACGTCTTACCGAGCACACTTCTCTTTAACCCATAGGTAGACGAGCTACGAAGACTCTGATTCTCATACTCAGATGAGATACATAGGCAGTGGATGCGACATCCTTGCGAGTCATTTTCTTTTAACCTCCCTTTTAGTAAATATTACTTTAGATATACCTACACCCTTTAGACTAGAACAACACTTATGAAAAGGGCTCCCTAGGAGTACCTAGGATGTTTTGGGTGCTTAAAACCTTCCCATTGCATAACCAACCCCCTTACCCAGATCTCTGACATTTTTATTAGTTTTTTATTCGATAAAACTTTTAGGTTTTTGTTCGCTTTCTAACCATTCCTTTGGATAAATAGAAGTGTGGTGGCGACTCGACTTGTATGGTTTACCTTGGATTTAGTCAATATCTCTAATGGTAACAAATACCCCGCTACAGAAAAGTGGCGACTCTGTTGGGGACTATCATTTGCCTAGTGGGTTTTGCCTACTTTTCATATTTGTTGTATTGTATGTGTAGCAGTGTATTCGTTACCATTGGAGATATTGACTAAATCCAAGGTAAATCATACAAAGTCGAGTCGCCACCGCACTTCTATTTATCCAAAGGAATGGTTAGAAAGCGATCAAAAACCTAAAAGTTTTAACAAAAACTAGTAAAAGAAACAGAGATCTGGGTAAGGGGGTTGGTTATGCAATGGGAAGGTGTTAGGCACCCAAAACATCTTAGGTACTCCTAGGGAGCCCTTTTCACACTTGTTGCAAAGGTTATTGGTTTTGTGAAAGATTTATTTGTGCAAACATGATTGAAGAGATGAGAAGAGAATGTACAAGTTATTTACATTTTTGTGTTTGGATGGATAAACCCATTGCCTACGTACCCTCTTATAAAAAGATTAGGATCAAAACCTCGTAGTTCGGGGTAAAAATCTCAAAACAAATGAGTGGATTGATTGGTCCAAAAGCCTTAAGGTCTTTTGTTATCAAAGGGAGAAAACTCAACCTAAAACCACAAATCCACCATGTGAGGATAACTTCAACATGCTAGTGAGGGGTTAACCCTATAATAAGCATGGAAGACTCATTGTCCATCACTAAGGATATAAGTGAGTATTACATCTACCACAAAGATAACTCAAACCTAATAGCTAAAGGTTATGAAAAATTTGATTAAGAAAGTGGACATTGGAACCACAAAAAGACATTTGAATGGGTTATATTTACCAATTAGAAGTATGTACAAAAGATGGTCAAAGTTGACTTAAAGATTCAATTCAAAATGAGTGTTATGAAAAGAAAGTTTGAAAATCAAAAGCATAAGGCTTAGGTTTCTAATGTTGAAAACAAAGTCAAATGTTTGCACAAAAATGGTTTTGGCTTGGGTTAGAGTGGAGAAATGAAGATGAAAGGTTAAGTCCTAAAGAGAAAAAAAAGGTGGGGGGATAAGAAATGAAACCACACTAGGAGTTCCTCTCTTGAGATCATATAGATGATCCAAGTAGATCCCATCCTTTGGAATAAGCAAGCACAAAGTGTAGGAGAATTGTCATCCAAGGCGCAGCAGAATTTAAAAATTTATCCATTTAGTGATCCTTACGAATGGGCATGATCAGTGATAGAATCGTTACCTCTTGTGGCGATTCAAACCTTTGGTGCAGATCTCTGATAATGATCAAAACCTTTGATACAGATCCACGGGGCGATCACGAACGTTGAACGATGACAACGTCTCTACTCAGTCCACACGAACGGATTCCTTCAATCGCAGTGCTAGCTGTTATGAATGAAGGTTTTGAGTGAGAGAAAGAGGGAAACAAAATTCCAAGTCTCTACTTGAATTTCTGTCTGAGTGGATTGGAGTGACAATGCTTCTACCCAAGGGGTTCTATTTATAGAACCACTTGTGTGGGCTTCAAGATAAAAAGCCCACTTAAGTGTATTTTGGCCCATATCTTATAATATGCCCAAAATCACTTAAGTATTTGGTACCTTACCATATTTCGTCTCCCAGTTAAGTGCACCGTATCTTACGGTGTTCCTTAGTTACTCTATCTCTCATCAATCCGTCCTTTGTGTGTGACCCTATAGGTTTTCGCGGCGTTGGCAATTATATTAAATCACGTATTTAACATAATAAACAGTGAGCGGTATCTAGCAACACATCACTGCTACCCAAGTCATGAAAATGTCATGTGATCTGACAAAACCTCCTGTGATAATAATTATGTGTATAATTACCCCTTTGCCCTTATGTCTGTATTGAACACAAGGTATATACCGTGTCATCCTTGTCCAGTTCAATATTGGGCCCATAGACATTTATCCTGTTACGCAGGATTGGCAAATTCCATCTAGGACACTCATGTCCCTCAGCATGCTTCGTGGAGTACCCATCAACTGTCTTTATGGTTATCCAGTTACAGACAATGTTGGATCAACAACAAAGCACTTGACTCTACATCTAGGATCCATAGTGGTTTCAGGTCGAAGAGTGGTATACACTATCATCACCATGAGAATAACTTATGACACTTTGCATAACTTTCTATATAGTATTCTCATAGCGGGTCAATCCGGTATAAATATTACTCCTAATATTCATACCTATGTTTAAGACTTGATAACTCCTTATCCATGATCCATGAGATGTGATCATCAGTCTACAAACATAATAGTCTTAATGCTTTAATGTTATCCCACTTCACACTAAAGCTCGACTACGGATACTTTAAGAATAGTGCCCTTGTGTTTAATGTGTTCTCATGATTAAGTCACACTTAATACATTAAATGGACTATCTATTCTAGGGACTTTATTAATCAACCATAATAAAGAAAATGCCTTTAAATAATTCGATACAAGTACCAAAAGTATTGGCCTCTAAGGCTTACACCAACACAAAGCATAAGCAATCAAACAAGTCTCATAAGATATCCTCAATGTATCTTGTATCTTCCACTGGGATGAACATGGTAATGATCTTTCAATTAAGCTCAAATGGAAACTCCTAGTTCAAGAGCACACACATAAAAAGTTCACAAGTAAACAAACATCACACACTATATACATACAAGAAGCTCAAACAATGGGTGGGCTTTAGTCAAGAGGGGTCATATCAACCTCGCCAAACAAGCCAAACTGTAATGGGTAATCTGTAGCTATTAACCACTAACATTAAACGTTAGGGTGAAGCTGATCAAAATGGTAATGAGGATGAGACCTCATGCTCTTAACCCTGGCCAGGGTGAGCTCATGATAAAGAAAGCGTGGGGATCCAGAAAGTGGGATCCTATTCCACTTGACAGACCCAGGACAAAGATCTTGGGCACATGTTCAAAAGCATCAGCATGTAGTGCGAGCATAAAGAACGACACACTGAATAACGGGGGATTGGCTACTAATCCCTTTTATCCGTCAATTGCCTCAACTCTTGGAGGTATTATCACATAACACATGCCTCATCTTGGAGGTCTTTGAGCACAATTCTAAACAAACACAAACAGAGCCTCTGAAGGAGGACTTGCCAGCAAAATGCCTGCCAAAAAGGTGACAGGATTTCAGACTACATGAAGTAAGAAGATAACTACCTGAGTGGTGTATCAACCACAATCCAAAGCTCAAGCAAGAGCAAAAAGCAAGCAACTAAGGTACCTGTACAAAGACTAAACAGTCAGTACTTCAGTTATTAAACCAACAGACAAACAGTGAAACCACCTAACAGTCACACAATTTAGTGCATAAGTGTCTTGCACTCAAATAAGCTCATGAGTTCACCACATCACTTAAAACCCTACAAAACAACAATAGGTCAATACTCAAATGCATTTGCATCTCACAAGTGAGAACAAAGCAACCATCAATGCTAAATGTCCAAACCTGAAACACAAGACAAAGTTAGTTTATGTACAAAACACTAGTGCAAAGACTAGATTCAAAACCAAATCAAATGACCAAAACAGAACCCAATCTTCTACACAATGCACATTCAAACAATCCACAAAATATCCTCAAAAGGACCAGCATCAAATCAATAAGCAAGTATCTCAAATGATCTATGTCATGCAAGGACAAAAAATGTGCACAAAATGAACTTCCAACTTAGAAAATTCACATCAAATCAGAAATGCATGCAATGACTTTGATATTTTTTGTACAAGTTTATCATGTCATGAACAATCAATATGCAAAAGATCAAATCCATAAAGGTTCAAATGATATATGAACAAAAATGCAACAATTCAATGTCAAAAATGTGACACAAATTGTCACACTTTTCTCTATGTGTCAAAAGTGATGATAACATATGAGAAAAATTCCAAACTAGTGATCAAAAATTCATATTATGTATGGATGTCAAGCATGCAAAAAATTGGATCAAATGGCTCAACAATGAGGATTTCACAATGCATTGAATGCAATAGGTCAAAATGGCATCACATGGATTCAAAAATTCACAAATAAAAATCCAGACATCAACAATTCTTGAAACCAGCACCAAAAAATAGTAGAGATCAAAACAAAACTATGAAAAAAAATTGGGATTAAATTGGACTATTTTTGCATTTTTTATGATTTTTTCAAACTGAGGAAAATAATTGGAAAATAATATGGAAATGGAGGGAAACAAATATATTCAAATAAAATCAGAAAAAACAATAGCCACACGATCTTGGCGCGCAATCAGGTCCACGGTCCACATTTAAACATCAAAACGCCGTGTTTCATTAAACGACGTCATCAGCCTAATCAGCAGTTCAACGCTAGCGTGGCTTGGTCAAAGAAACTGCAGCCAATCATTCTCACACGCAGGCGCACACATGGCAGCACAGTCAGCTAAACCCTAAAAATATACAGACGCCGGAGCTAAGCTCCGGTCGTCTTCTCCGGCCAGCTCCGGCGACCTCAACACAATTTTTTTCCAGAAATGCACAAATCCTATACCATTCGAACCGCCTTTCAATGTAGATTCCAAATATGCTATCAAAATTCATTCTAATTCTTCCTAGATTCTTCAGATTGAAGGCAAACATATTTCAGATCTAAACTTACAGTTCATCATACAACCTCAATACTCAACCAAATTTAAATCTAAACATATGTACATAACCTATGCAACACGATCTTCACATCTATGATCAAAAAACAGCAAAAGGAGAGATCGAATTTCAACTCACCTGAAATTGGAGCTTCTTGAAATCGTGTTCTCTCAAGCTCTAATGCTCCAGATCCACTCCTATACACTTTCCTTGAAGCTTTATGCAAACAGGATCAATTGAAACCACTTGAATCCACCTCAATTTCCAACTTCCATTGCCATGAGAGTGTTCTTGATCTACTCGAATTCTGGCTCAATTGCAACAAACAATGGATGATTCTTGATCAATGAAGTATGAGGATCAAGAATCTACAAGAATATTTGTAGTTTGTGTGAAGAACAATGCAAATCGAAGAGAGAGAAAATTGGAGGGAGTTTTTGAATTTGGATCTGAAATGCTTCTCTTATGCAGTTAGGATTAGGGTTTCAGCTTATATACTTCATGCTAATCACAGTGCTAATCACTTAAGCCAATGGTTAATCAAGATTAAGGAGTTATGAAGCAAAATGCAAAAATGCAAATGAAGCTCACAAAGCCATAATCCACGTGTACAGTCCCATGCTAGGCTTCCAATCCACTTAAAAACATCCAATGGTCATGATTTGAAGATCAATTTGCTTGCAACTTAAGCCAAAAATGAATGTTGAATATTTTCTTCAAAATGAACATGTGTGAAATAATGAACTCTTGGTCATGGTTCCTTTGCACAATTGAGCCAAATAATGTCATTTTGAGATTCCTTGAATATGAGGAGCATTTTGCAAAAAGAATGAATCAATTTGAAGCATTGTATCAAAAGTTATGGCATTTTGAATTTCCATGCACACCTTGTGATCAAATGACCATAACTTCTCAACCATTCATCATATGGACATGATTTAGGACGTTTTGGAAAGGGGAGACAAATATATACAACTTTCATGTTCATCAAAAATCCATTTGAAACTTTTTTGACATTGACAAGTCAAGTTGAATGTGGACCAAAAACTTGCCAAATTTGGAAACTTTGAATTATAGGTCATTTTCCATTTTTAGTAACTTTTGCCATGACCTTTGAATCTTCAAGATGGATGTTTAAAATGATGAATAGGCCTAATTTGAACATGATTGAGGTGTCTCAACTCATTTCCCCATCTCATAGCCCTCAGTTGACTGCACAGTTGACTTTTGGTCGTTAGATGACCTTGAAATGTCTTGATTAGCTTGAGCCTCTACCACTTGGTGAGATTGCTTCAAAATGAAACCCTAGCTTATGTAAGCTCCTTATAATGATCATGTGATCCTCATCCCAAGAAAAATACCTCATCTCTTGCACAAAGGATTTTCTTGAAGCTCTTGACCTGGTGATTGCTTGAGCTACAACAAAAGATGTAAATGACATATTTTTGTGCTTTTGGTTAGTAAACAAAAAATGAGAAAAGCAATGATATACAATTCAAGCATGCTTGGTGATCTCAAACCACTCACAAGAGATCCCTACCCAAAGAGAATGGGAGACAAGATGCTCAATGATCCTTTAGGCTATGCAATGCAATGTTATGATGCCATGAGGGATCTTAGGGACAAAATTGGGGTCCTACAGTATGGTATATTGCTTTGTGACATATTTTTGTGTAATTTGGGATTACTGTATTGTATGTAATGATTGAATTGTTTGAATATTAATTCCTTGTATGCTTGGTGATCTTTGTGAGATGAGTTCTATACCCGAACTCGAGTGCACTTAGGATAGGAGAATGACATAGTCTTGTTGACTTGTGTGGAGTTATTCCTTAGCAAGTTGACTTGCAAGCCCATTCACTTGGTGGAGGTTATGTTGGGATCAATAATGTCACACGAGTAGTCGTGGTTAGGCATTACTCTTTCCAATATATGCCTTAGAAGCCAAGGACCTTAGTTTACCACGCCCATCTTGGCCTATTTTTAGGACGTAGTGCGAAGATCGTTCAAGTGTAAGATTTGATACGATTGTTACGCGATACTACACTCATAAGAGTCTCTCTTGAGAATATTTTTGGAATATGAGTAGTCGTTTATCCGATAATATCCGAAAGATGGGATGATGACTATGGGAACCTCTTGTAGAACATGATTGTCAGGTTTAACCATAGTACACTCCCTTTGGGTGGTTCTTAACCAAGACTCCATGCTCCCGACTCGCAACAAACCCTTGATTCATGGTTGATTCGTTCTTGTGTATCCTTAATATCAATGGAACTTGGGTGTTTATAAGGTGTAAACCATAATCCACCAAAATGGATGATTGATATTAAGGATGACTTGATCCATCCCATGACCTTTGTGTGGTGTGATTTGTTTGATCCTTGAGTGTGATTATTGCATCCATGCATTCATGCATTCATACACATCCATATCATCAACAATGAGAAAACTTTCAAGGAACTTAAGAGGTATATTTGCAAATTTTCAGACATGGATAAGCAAAGAAGGAATACGAAGAAGTACAGTTTCAGACAACCCGACTTGAAAGAGTTAAGGAGTTTGACATCCTATGTATTAGATCCCTTGGAATTCAAGGCTCGTCATGGGAAGCTTCTGTCTATTCTGGCTACTCAAGTGGATGAAGGTCTAATGAGTGTGTTGGTGCAGTTCTATGATCCCTTGTACCGTTGCTTCACTTTTCTGGATTTCCAGCTTTTGCCCACGCTTGAGGAGTATGCCTATCTTGTGGGCATACCTATCCTAGACCAGTTGTCGTTCAGTGGCTTGGAGAGAGTTCCTTCTTCTCAAGAGATTGCTGATCTGTTGCGTATAGATGAATCTATTATTGGTGCTCATATGACTACCAAAGGTGGAATTCAAGGTCTCCCGTCTGATTTCCTCATTGATCAAGCTACTATGTTTGGGAAGGCCATGAGTGAGGACGCCTTTGAGGCCATATTTGTACTTCTCATCTATGGGCTAGTGTTATTCCCCAACATCGACAAGTTTGTGGATGTGAACGCTGTCGCATTACGCGAAAAACCGGCGGGAAAACGAAACAACAGAGCCGCCATCGTGCGTTATTTATCCCAAAGGAGGGAAAGGAAACGCTCGAAGTAAACCTGGAAAAGACATGGTCTCGCTACCAGAGAAAGATGGGATCGGGAGTCGGTTATGCGAAGGGAAGGTATTAGCACCCCTACGCATCCGTCGTACTCGACGGGATCCACGCTCGAAAGAATAGAAGAAAGGTTGCTAGATAACTGCTCAAAACACTGCACACACACTGGAAACAAACACAGAAAGGACAGAAGAAAAGGACTCAGCAGGATATCGCATCCTGGGCCTACATAGTTTGTCAGACACAAACATCAGAGTCGACGTAGTTCGGGGACAGGGGGAAACGTGCTCGCTAGGATGTCGCATCCTATGCATACGTATCTTCTCTGACCAGAGAAGAATCAGAGCACTCGTATCTCGGCTAACGCACGCCAAACAAAACACAAACAGGAAACCGACTGCCAATCGCTGGACTTACGTCAGACTCCACACAAACAGGCAAACCTGGAAACCGAATGCCAATCGCTGGACTTACATCAGACTCCGAGCCAACAAACACACACAGGAAACCAACTTCCAATCGCTGGACTTACGTCAGACTCCAACAAGCAAACAAGACACAGGAAACCAACTGCCAATCGCTGGACTTACGTCAGTCTCCAAACACACACAAAGGGGTTGCAAAAGAAAAAGGGCGCCCGGAGAGATCAGCTCATCTCCTGCCTACGTACCTCATCTGGTATGAGGATCAGGGCAACGTAGTTCCCCTAAACAGGGAAAGAACTTCTATCCTAACCAGAGACAAAGGGAGGATAACAATCTACTAGGGAGACTACGATTCGAGCCTAGAAGTTGTCATGCATAAGATCCCTATGTTGAGGTTTCTATCCTAACTTGCACAGGAAGCAAGCTATCCTAAACAACACAATCAAACAAGTACAAGCACAATAAAGCAAGCACACACACTATATGCAAACAATTGGCTCACACAAGGCTAGGCTGTAGAAACAAGCCAACTGGAATGGGGTGTTTTTAGCTCTTAACCCTAACATTGAGAGTTAGGGTGAAGCAGATGAAATAGGAAGTGAGGGTAAGACCTCACAGCTCTTATCCCTGGCCTGGTAGAGCATGAACCAAATAGAAAGTGTGGGAGTTCAGAATGTAGGAACTCTTCTCCACAAATGATGGACTCTATAAGATCTTGGGTTTTTTTTCACAATGCATCAACACATGGTGTGAGCAAAGTGAATGACACAACTGAATAGCAGGGGATGGATTACACATCCCTTATATTTGCCAATTGCCTCTTAAGAGGTCTTTACCTGCTTGGCACAAAATTAAACATCCACAAACATTGCCTCTTAAGGAGGGCTTCAGACAGGTGCCTGCCAAAGTAATATGACAGGTCTTCCAGACTACATGAAGATCAAGGAACTATTCCTCAGTGGTATGTCAACCACAAGCAAGCAAAGCAAAGTTCAAATGAACTTAAAGCAACTTAGGTACCTGTGGAAACATCTAAACCAATCAGTACAAAATCCAGACAAACAATCAACAGTCAATATTCAAACAGACAATCCCAATGTACAAAACATAAGCCATAAGGCAAACTCAAATGAGTTATCATCAACCTACAAAACAGCAAGTGTTAGCAATCAAAAGCAAATATCAACATCCAAATGATGAAGCATCATCAATCATGGAACTTGGATGCTTAAACCTGAAATTCAAAGCTCACATGTAAGCAACAAACCACTAGGTCAAAGCCTATGGTCAATGGTGAAGAAAAAAATTAAAACAGGAGCTGAAATTCAACACAATGCAGCTTCAAACACATATTAACATGTCCTAAAAAGGCTCACATCAAAATCAATCATCAAAGGCATTTCATGATCAAAAGAAGTCAAAGGAAATTTCAAGGCTCATATATGGACATCATGAACGAAAATTTCAAATCAAAACAGAAATGATTCAAATAATTCTGGAAAAAATCATGAACATTCAAGACATCTAACATGATCAACATACAAAAAATCAGAAGCATCCAAGATCATTTGGCATGGAAATTAAATGGCACAAGTTGGACAATCAAATGTGTGACACAAATTGTCACACCATGTTAACACAAGCATAAAACATAAATGGTAAATGAGAAAAATACCAAACCAAAACCAAAACATCCATCAATGTGTCTAGAACCAGCATGTAAAATTTCAAGTCCATTGGATTAAAAACAAGCATTTCACAAAGGAAAGAGTAAAGCAATGTCATAAATGCACATGTGTTCAATAAACCTAGAGCAAATAAATTTCCAGCCAGGCACAACTTGCAAATTCATGATCATAAAAAACTAGACAAAACAAGGATCATTTTGCAAAAAATTGGGAGTGAATTGGATCAGTTTTCAATTTTCTATGATTTTTACAAGTTGATGAAAAAATGTGAAATAAAAATGGCATAGCATGGCAAAAGTGAAAAATAAATTCCAAAAAATGCCTGAAGCAGAAATCGAAGAGAGGTACGCGGATCTAGCCAGTTCTGGGCGCGTTCTTGGACAAGAACCCTAGCGCACCAGGCTATGAAGATCTTCATCTTCTTCATGAAGATGAAGATGAAGATGATGAACATTCATGCGCAATTTTCCGGAATTTCCAGAAACGTCCAGAATTTTACAAATTATATATCGTTGGAAAGCTCTTTCAATGTAGAATTCAAATATCATATTATCTAAGCCTAAATCTCCATGGATTTTCTGAATCGAAGCAAAGAAGTTTCTAGATCTAAACTTGAAATCATCATATCTCACTCAATTTTTATCCAAATTTCACAAAATTTATATCAAAACGATCAGCGAAGCAAGACCTACAAGAATATGTACATAAATTGCAGAATTAAATGGTTCGAAAATTGCACCTTCTTGAAGCTTCAACAATGGCAGTGGTGGATTCAAGTGTCCAAAAGCATCCAAATCCCTTCTATCAACCTTGTTAACACCTCTGAAGTTGAAATTGAAGCTTGAGATGAACTAGATCTTGATTAAATTTGAATCTCCATCATCATATTCATGATCTTCATATACTCAATTCTTCACCAAATTTTGCAATCAATGGCTTGATCTCTACTGAATCATGATCCAAGAACACAAATATGCAATAAAAATCATGTGTTCTTTGAAGAATTTTTGAATTTGGAAGAAGAGAAATTTTGGAGGGAAATTTTGGATCTAGATCTAGAATTGTGAAATTGTGAAAATTCTGTTATAATTAACTATTTATATGACATGTTAATCCATTTTCTAATCATGCTTAGGCTTGGCTAATTATTTTTTAATGAGAAAAGAGGTGTTATGCAAAATTTGGTTTTTTCACCCCATGCATGCAAGCCTACGTGAACAGTAACAATGGCCATGCATTTTCACTTAAAACCATGCTATGAACATGTTGGAATGGTTAAAAAGTCCATATGATGCACCAATTTTGAATTCATGATTTTCCCTCCAAAATGGACATGAATATACATATGATCATATGATGAATTTTCATGCAATATGATGAATGTTTTGGAAAGTTTATGTCATGAGAAGAATTTTGCAAAAAGAGCCACTCATTTTGGAGTCTTGGTTCAAAAGATATGGCCATTTGAAGTTTCAAGCACACTTGGCAATGATTTGATCATAACTCCTCAACCATTCATCAGATGCTCATGATCTTGGACTTTTTGGAAATGGGAGAGAAAGATCTTCAACTTTCATGTTGGACAAAATTTCATTTGAAGCTTCTTTGATGTTGGAAAGTTAAGTTGAAGTTGGTCCAAAAACTTGCCATTTTTGGAAACTTGAAATTACAGGTCACTTTCCATTTTGGGAAACTTTTGATCTGGCTTCAAAAATCTTCAAGGTAGATGTTGGACATGTTGAATAACCTTTTTTGGGACATGAATGAAGTGTCTCAATCCATTTCTCCATCTCCTAACCCTCAATTGACCTGCAGTTGACTTGCAATTGACTTTTATGGGCCTCAGATGACTTGATCATGCACTGTGGACTTTGAACCTCAAACCAATGGTCAAGTTGAATCAAAATGAACCTTGGGTTGTGTAAGCTCATTGGAACAACCATAGGGCCTTTATCTCATGGAAATGCTTTTGCTCTCTTGCACAGATGGATTCTCCTTATCAGTTTTGACTGATGAAATGCAACATGCTATGCAATGCTAATGACCTAAAAATGAAATGAATGTACAAATGGGAGGTGAAAATTTGAGGCGTTACAAACGCCATTAGGATTTTCTCTACTCTTAACCCCGTTCCTACTCTGTTGGGTGACACTTATTTCTCTAGGATAAACCCAATAACATTCTGTTAGAGGGTGTGTTCTTTCAGGAGGGTAAAGATCCCCAAGGCTTGAAGGGCAGGATGGTCCACACTTGGCGTAAGATCCATAAGAAAGGAAGGAAGGAGCTAGGTCCGAAGAACTGTATCGCTTTGGAACCCTATACCTCTTGGGTTAGGAGGAGAGATTCCGAGTACCTCATGCCTTATGAGTATCCAAGACCCACACCTTTGGTTGTGGCTGGGCCTTCAACCCTCCCTAGCCAAGGAGTAGAGGAGTTGAGAGACGAAGACCCTTCACATGCTTGGATCCGTGAACGAGAGGAGTTGCTTCAGCAGATCAGAGAGAAGGATGCTTTGATAGAGTTCCTTGAGCACCAAGTTATTGATGATCCTGATGACGCATTGACTTCTCTACTTCCTCACTCTTCCAAGTTTTGGAAGAGGAAGTATGATTGACTCACCAAAGAGAAGGCAGATATGGTGGCAGCCTATGAGAGGGAGGTGAAGAGGCTTCGTGCAACTCATCGTCCGATCTCGAGGGCTTTGGACGATTGCTTCTAGGGATCCATATGATGTTCATTTTCCTTCTCTCTTGTATTGTATCTGGTTACCAAGACTGTACTTCTTTGGCGTAAAAACATTTCCAAATATTAATTGACGTGATATTTCCGTATGTGATAAACGTTTAATATTTCCAAAATTTGCAAATAAGACTCTAAAGTTCCTCTGATATAAATATTAAATCATAAGCATTGCATGCATCATGTTTATCTATTCCTAGGGGTTTATATCTTCTTCTTGATTCTAGTCGGGGTTTTCTTACATTGTTTATCTAATGTGAGACTAGAATCAAGGGGTAGAATACCCTTTGAAATTGATAAACATGTCATTGCGTTTGCATATTCATTAGCATGTCTTGCATAACAGGTACCGTCATAGTGTTCTCATCTTGTTTGGTATTCCACTATTAGGATAGCTGACTCAGGCATTCACCGATACGGTACCCGAAGGAATCATCAGAGAGCAATGGAAGGTTTACAAGCAGAGCTCACTGAGATGAGGATTCGCATGAATCAGTTCATGGAAGTGGTCCAAGGAGTGGCTCAGGGACAACAGGAGATTAGATTGTTGGTATAGGGGAATCCCCCTACTACTCAACCGGAGGTTGTGGCTGACCCTCCCGCTGGAGAGGCTAATGGACCCAATGGACCGGGGCCTATCCCAATCCCACATGGCAACCTTGGTCAACAACTCATCCATGATGATCAGGAAGATCAATTCCCCCTACTTCAGGAGGACTTTGGCATGGGCCATGGTATGGACCCTATGTTTCGGAGACTGAAAGAGAGGTTGAAAGATGTGGAAGGGCAGAATGCTCTTGGTGTGGATGTTGCTGACTTGGGGCTGGTCCCAGGCGTGAGAGTTCCGCCAAAATTCAAAGTCCCCGTGTTTGATAAGTACAATGGAAACTCTTGCCCGAAGACTCATGTACAAGCTTACTTCCGCAAGATGATCGCGTATTCTGATGATGAGAAGCTGCTCATGTACTTCTTCTAGGACAACCTAGCTGGGGCATCCTTGGAATGGTATATGAGGCTGGACAGAGCCCATATTCGCTGTTGGACAGACCTGGCTGAGGCCTTTGTGAAGCAATATCAGTACAATGCAGATATGGCACCTGACAGGACTCAGCTCCAGAATCTGTCTCTCAAGAGCAACGAGTGCTTCAAAGAGTATGCTCAACGCTGGAGAGAGTTGGCTTCCCGTGTTCAGCCTCTGATGTTGGAAAAAGAGATGGCTAACATGTTTATGAACACACTGCCTGAGTCTTATTTGGAGCGTCTGGTGGGTTGCAACGCCTCAAATTTTGCTGATGTGGTCTCTACCGGTGAGAGAGTGGAGAACTACTTGAAGACATGTAAGATCCAAAATGGGGTTGGATCATCTTCGGGGTCAAAGAAGCCGTTCTTAGGAGGACAGAAGAGGAGAGAAGGGGATGCAAATTCCATATATTCTTATCAGAACAGGGGTAACCGGAGGAATAACTTTCAGAATTACCATCAACAACCTTATGTTGCAGCAGTGACCATTCCGGCTGCAGCACCAGTGCAACAACAACAACCTCAACGTTAACAAAATCAATACCAACAACAACAGGGTAACAAACCTGCTTATCAACAGAGACAGAGGATGATGGATAGGCATTTCGACACTCTTCCGATGTCGTATGCCCAGTTGCTTCCCAACCTTCAACATTTACAACTTGTGCAGTTACGCACTTTGGCTCCTCCCATTGGCAGGCTTCCAGTGGGTTATAACGCCAATGCTAGATGTGAGTTCCACTCTGGGGCACCTGGCCGCACTATTGAGAACTGCAAAGCTTTTAAGCACGTAGTTCAGGACCTTATTGATTCAAAGGCCATTAACTTTGCGCCGGCTCCTAATGTTGTCAACAATCATATGCCGCAGCATGGTGGGGCAAATGTTAACATGGTTGAAGGAGAAGCCAAATTAGTTGGCCAGATCTTTGCAATCAACGAGGAAGATGAGGATAGTGATTGCGACATTGACAATTGGGTGCGTCCAAGGGTCCCGGGTGAACTTCTCCGCAATTGGTCTTCTGAAGAGATTATCCAAGCCACTCTTCTTGAAGAGTAATTTTCTTTGTTTATTCATGCATATCCAAGTCTTACGGTCCGCCCAGGGCGTAATGACTCATTGTAGGGCTCATCTATGTGGATACCTGGATTTTTTATCATAAATAAATGACGTCTTTTTGCATTCAAATATTTTGTTCAGTGTCTTTCTATTTTTGCAGTTTTCAAAAATCAAAAATCAAAAAAGTATACATTTGGCAATGTTTTGTTTAGTTTCGACTTCTTGTTCACACTCATAAGCACATACCATCACTCATGCAGATGCACGTCACCGGATCCTATTGATAACAGTTCTGCTATGGCTCGCTTCGACTTTGAAATCCAATCTTTCAAGCTGAAAAAGAGGGTGATGAAGACTGTGAACTCCCTGAAGAACTTGCCAGGTTATTAAAACAGGAGGAAAGGGTCATTCAACCGCATCAAGAGTCTGTTGAAGTGATTAATCTTGGCACCGAGGACGTCAAGAGAGAGATCAAGATAGGGGTTGCTTTGGAAGATAATGTGAAGAAGGGGCTGATTGAATTGCTGCAAGAGTATGTTGACATCTTCGCTTGGTCTTATCAGGACATGCCAGGGCTTGACACAGACATTGTGGTACACCATTTGCCTCTCAAAGAGGATTGTCCTCCGGTCAAGCAGAAGCTCAGAAGAACAAGACCAAAGATGACTGTCAAGATAAAGGAAGAAGTGCAAAAACAATTGGATGCAGGGTTTTTAGCGGTTACAAATTATCCACCATGGGTTGCAAATATCGTTCCAGTACCTAAAAAGGATGGAAAGGTACGGATGTGTGTTGACTACCGGGATCTGAACAGAGCTAGTCCTAAAGATGATTTCCCATTACCTCACATCGATGTTTTGGTGGATAACACGACTCAGTTCTCGGTATTCTCTTTCATGGATGGCTTTTCTGGCTATAATCAAATTAAGATGGCACCAGAAGACATGGAGAAGACAACTTTCATAACCCCATGGGGCACCTTCTGCTACAAGGTGATGCCGTTTGGTCTGAAGAATGCTGGGGCAACATATCAACGAGCTATGGTAACTCTTTTCCATGATATGGTTCATCATGAAATCGAGGTTTATGTTGATGATATGATTGCCAAATCTCAGACGGAAGAAGAACATTTGGTGAATTTGCAGAAACTGTTTGAGCGTTTGAGGAAATTCAAGTTGAGGCTTAATCCTAACAAGTGTACTTTCGGGGTGAGATCTGGAAAACTGCTGGGTTTTATTGTTAGTGAAAAAGGGATTGAGGTGGATCCGGCCAAAGTGAAAGCAATACCATAAATGCCTGAGCCAAGAACAGAAAAACAAGTCTGTGGTTTCTTAGGAAGGTTAAACTACATTGCAAGGTTCATCTCTCACCTAACAGCCACGTGTGAGCCAATATTCAAATTGTTGAGAAAAGATTAGGCCATCAGGTGGAGTAATGATTACCAAAGGGCTTTCGAGAAGATAAAAGAGTATTTGCATAATCCTCCAATCCTTATGCCTCCAGTCCCAAGGAGACCGCTGATTATGTATTTGACAGTACTTGATAATTCCATGGGTTGTGTTCTCGGTCACGACGAGACAGGTAGGAAAGAGCATGCCATCTATTACTTGAGTAAAAAAATCACAGATTGCGAGTCGAGATACTCAATGCTTGAAAAGACATGTTGTGCACTTGCATGGGCTGCTAAGCGATTGAGACAATACATGTTGACTCACACAACCTTACTGATCTCCAAAATGGATCCAGTCAAGTATATATTTGAGAAGCCAGCTCTCACCGGAAGGGTTGCTCGTTGGCAAATGGTACTGACAGAGTACGACATCCAGCATACATCCCAGAAAGCCATCAAAGGGAGTATTCTGTCACACTATCTTGCTCAACAGCCGATTGATGATTATGAGCCGATGAAGTTTGATTTTCCGGATGAAGACATCATGTTCCTCAAGATGAAAGACTGTGAAGAGCCAGTTGTTGAGAAGGGACCTGATCCAGATGAAAAGTGGACTTTAATGTTTGATGGGGCCGTCAATGCCAAAGGAAGTGGAATTGGTGTTGTCATTACCACTCTGAAAGGTGCCCACATGCATTTCACCGCTCGTCTGACTTTTGAGTGCACCAATAATGAAGCTGAGTATGAAGCTTGTATCTTGGGTATCGAGCAAGCCATTGATTTGAGAATCAAGACTCTGGACATCTTCGGAGATTCAGCTCTAGTGATCAATCAAGTGAATGGTGATTGGAATACTCTCCAGCCTAATCTGGTCCCCTAAAGAGACTACACGAGAAGACTGTTGACTTTCTTCACAACAGTAAGGTTGTATCATATACCTCGTGATGAGAACCAGATGGCAGATGCTCTTGCTACTCTATCCTCCATGATCAAGGTGATTCGGTGGAACTATGTTCCCAGGATCGATATTATGCACCTTGATAGGGCCGCATATGTGTTTGCTGCTGAACTGGTAGTTGATGACAAGCCCTGGTATCACGACATCAAGTGCTTTCTGAAGAATCAAGAGTACCCTGCAGGGGCATCCAACAATGACAGAAAGACTTTGAGAAGATTGGCAGGCAGTTTCTTCTTGAACAAAGACGATATGCTGTATAAGAGGAACTAAGACATGGTTTTGCTTAGATGCGTGGATAGACACGAAGCAGACATGTTAATGCAGGAAGTTCATGAAGGCTCCTTCGGTACTCATACCGGCGGACATGCAATGGCTAAGAAATTATTGAGAGCAGGTTATTACTGGATGACCATGGAATCTGATTATTTCAAATATGCTCGGAAGTGTCATAAATGCCAGATTTATGCTGATAAGGTGCATGTGCCGCCAAATCCTCTGAATGTGATGTCTTCGCCGTGGCTGTTTACTATGTGGGGCATTGATATGATTGGAAAGATTGAGCCGACTGCTTCCAATGGGCATTGCTTCATCCTTGTTGCCATCGACTATTTCACCAAGTGGGTCGAAGCAACGTCATTTGCGAAGGTCACCAGACATGTGGTTGCCCGATTCATCAAGAAAGAAATCATTTGTCGTTATGGGATTCCCGAAAGAATCATTATTGATAATGGTTCTAATCTCAATAACAAAATGATGAAAGAGTTGTGCAAGAACTTCAACATTCAACATCACAACTCTTCTCCTTATCGTCCTATGAACGGTGCTGTTGAGGCAGCAAATAAGAACATAAAGAAGATTGTGCAAAAGATGGTCGTTACGTACAGAGATTGGCATGAGATGCTACCCTTCGCCTTGCATGGGTACCGTACTTCAGTACGTACATCGACCGAGGCAACCCATTACTCCCTTGTGTATGGTATGAAAGCAGTCCTACCTGTTGAAGTGGAGATTCCTTCTCTAAGAGTCCTGCTGGATGTCAAGTTAGACAAAGCTGAATGGATTCAGACAAGGTTCAATGAGTTGAGTCTTATCGAAGAGAAGCGAATAGCAGCCATTTGTCATGGGCAATTATATCAGAGTCGGATGAAGAGAGCCTTTGATCAGAAAGTGCGTCCTCGATGCTTCCAAGTCGGAGATTTGGTGTTGAAAAGGAACCTTCCTCCTCAGACAGATCACAGGGGCAAGTGGACTCCTAACTATGATGGACCGTATATTGTCACCAAGGTTTTTGATGGTGGAGCCTTAATGCTTGAAACTATGGATGGTGAAAACTTCACTTCCCCTGTGAACTCAGACGCAGTTAAAAAATACTTCGCATAAAATAGACCTGTTGGACGATAAAAAGAATAGTCCAGGCAAAAAAATGGGCATCCCGACGAACCAAGAAAATGAAAAAGGTTCGGGCAAAAGTTAGGGATTAAAAAATGAAAAGATTGTACACCCGGTAAGTTGAAAACCTAAAAGGGCAACTTAGCAAAAATGGGTATCCCGGTGGATTGAAAACCCGAAAGGGCGATCCAGGCAAAAGTTAGGGATTAAGCGAATGGCTGCATTTTGAGTAGTTCTGAATATCATCTCGTGTCGATAACCAGAAACTTCCGAAGGATAGGAAACAGTCCAATCACCTTTTTCGGAAAGCTGATCATCTGGAGGATCTTGAAGACGAGCAAATCATAGCAGAATTGGAACCCGATAGAAATCCATTTCACATTGCCATTAGATTAATTTCTGTTTTTTATCTGTTGTGCAATTACCTCTTTCCAGGGATTGCTTCCTGATGTAAATACCTATTCAGAGGCCACTCAATCAATAAAATCATGTTATTCAGTACATCTCTGTGTTCATTTTCATTTTACTGTTTTGTTTGCAAAAATGACGTCTGAATTTTTGATAAACATTGCATCATGAAACATAAGAGCTTTACAGGTACATGCTTAATAAACATTGAAAATTGCTGTAAATTTTAAGTGCTTTGGATCGTCTATTCAAAACAGGTACACTCGGGGCATTTCCTTAAGGTCCCCATCAAATGATCGCGGATGTTTTTCCTCAACAGTTGGAATTTGGTATCTTATCCCTGCAGAGCTGGTCCGAGCGTTGGATTCTTCAATCCCCAACAGGCTCTCATTGTTGTACTTCCCCAAGAATTTGTTTCAGATTATACATTCACCAGTAGAGTCGACAGTGTCAGACTGTATATCCCCAGCAGAGTTGACAGTGCCAGACTGTATCTTCCCAGTAGAAGCGCCTGCTCCTCAAAGTTCGATGCCAGATCGATGATCTCGACGCTAGACCCATGGTCTCTTTCCTTGAAGCAGAATCTCGGTACCGTATCGGTGGTTACTTCCCTTGCTGAGTCGTCTCTCTCGTAGATTATGGTTTCCAGAACCACTGCCGCTTTCCTCAGCAACAAGTTTTCAGTGCCATTCTCTCACCAATCAGAGCCTCGATATTTTGTTATTTGCCAGAACACTGTGTGGCGGGTCATTTCCCCCCAGAGTTCTTTGTGTTGTGCATCTCCAACAACCTTGCCAGGGTCCCGAAGATGGTGATCATTTCCCCAGCAGAATTCCTTGCCTCATCTTTGCGTTCTCTCTAATCAAGCATTTCGCATCCCTGCATGTAGAATCATATTGCATTGCATCCTCCCAAATTGCGTAGCATTTCCATTTTCATGGAGCATTACGCCATTGAAAAATTCAAACATACGCATGTAAAGCATAAGGCATTCTCGGTGTCCCAAGTGATAAGCCAGAAGTTGTTTCCAGTACTCAGACTGAAGATTATTCATGACTTATCTTTATTATTCCCAGCAGGGGTCGTTGGCCCACGCGCCGCCTCAATTATCATTTTCCCTATTTCTGTCGATGCTGACAGACATGAAAGTTTCTGGTATTCAGACTGAAGTGGCATTCAGGCCAGTTTTCCGATGTTCAGATCGAAGAAGTTTCCGACATTCAGGTCGATGCAACTTGTGGCATTCATGCCGGTTTTTCGGTATTCAGACCGAAGTGGCATTCAGGCCAATTTTCCGATGTTCAGATCGAAGAAGTTTCAGACATTCAGGTCGATGCAACTTGTGGCATCCATGCCAGTTTTCCGGTATTCAGACCGAAGTGGCATTCAGGCCAGTTTCCCAGTGTTCATACCGATGTTTGATAATCAAGTATCGTCCGATGCTCAGATCGAAGTCATTTCCAGTATTCAGATTGATGAGCGGCATTCAGGCCATGGTTATTTCTGTGTTACCATTTATTTTGGTATTCAGGCTAACATTCTTTTGTCGGTGTTCAGACCGACTCTCACCGTACCAGACGAATTCTTTTTCAAGACCACCTCTTGGCCGATTCTGACAGGCATTGTTACTTCATTTTTTCACTTCAATGTAAATTTTCGGGCTTTTATCGTATTCAATCACTTGATACCTCGAAAGTGCGAAAGTCGTTGTTATCTTCCTTTCGGGTTTCCAGTTGATTGAATAGGGGCAGCTGTAATACCCCAAAATTTACCCTTCATTTTTCCTGGAAGCGTGGGATTATGTTTTACACTTCATTAGCATCATATTAGGTCACACTCATTGCATACTGCATTAGTGACATGAAGATCAGGTTTTGATCGATCACTCCTTAACAGAAGGAGCCCACGCAAAGCAAGATTGAGAATTGGACTTTATTTTCTAAGTATACAAGTCTCAAGGGTCTCAGGGGGGTCCAATTATCTTATTATGGTCCTCAGTTCATCAGTGAAGGATTCAAAGCTATCAGAGTGTTCATTTGGATTTATTCAGAAATTAGGGTTTCATGGCTACCTGCAACGGGCAATGTTTGGTTGGAAGTAGAGGAGCTCATCCATGTCATGATTAGAGAGGCATCTTGGCCTAGGAAGATTCACAATTATCTCAGAAAGATCCATTGGCAATCAGTGCAATCAGTTCCTGATCATTTTGCCCTAAAACTAGGGTTTGGTATAAAATCAGTTTATTTTTTATTCTTTGGGTGAAACTCTTTTCCATGGCCCTCCATATGTCCACAAGGTTCTACATACACAAAATCATCTCTTTATTTGAGCTAGAAGTGCTTCAATTGATCAATGGAATCGGGAATCAGATAGTTTGGGAAAAGTCGATTGTGGGGCCAGAAAAGTCAACTCCTGACATTTTGAGAGTGGAATCTCAAAATCCATGCCTAGGGGATCCTACATGTGAAATTTGATCAAGGTTGGATCATGGATTCATCATTTAATCAGGAATTGGAAAAGTTACTTAATTTGGAAATGGTTGACTTTCCATTTAGGGCAAGTTTTCATGATCATTGCACTCACTTTAAGCCCATTTTGCATCAAGATAAAAGCTCCATTTGAACATTTCTCCAACATTAAAGTTGTTCCTCTTGTTCCAAGCTTTGTAGAGATATAAAGTTTGCTCCATTTGGATTAGAATTGAGAAAGTTATGCTTAGTCAAAGTGAGACATTTTTTTAGGACACTTAGAAAAATTTCTAAGTCCAAAATCTTCAAAATTTGTCAAGACTTCTTGGCCAGTTTTCTTGCACTTCAATGCATTATTTGAAAATACTTTCTTCACAACAATTGTACCTTGCCATGTCCTCTTTCACATCCTTTTTGAATCATCTCATTTGGATCCATGGTTTAAGAGATACATTCATTTAAAGTGGGCACCATGACTTGATTTTCTATGCAGATTTTGGGTCTGACTGTCCCAATCAGATTTTCTAAGCATGCTGCACAAACCAGTCACGTTTTTTTACCTCTTTTGGCCATGCATTGGAAATCCATTCACTTAAGTTTGGCCCAAAATAACAACATTTTACACCTCACTTCACACTTTTATTCTTATGAATAAATCACTTATTAAAAAGCCCATGAGAACACCTAATCCACCCTATTTAAGAAGCTAAAACCCTAACCCTAAAGGAGCATTGGAATTTCGTGGCAAGGAGACAAAGCTTTATCACATATCAGATTCTATTCCTCTTCCATTCCATTTCTATTTTCCATTAGGTAATCATCTCTTCCATGGCCATGTTTTGATATATCTACGCTTGCTTACCATGTTCATCACCATTAATCCTTCCATTTTCATATTTTTTTTTCTTATTTAAAATATTTTCTTCGTCCATAAAATTAGCCAAAAATATTTTTCACTTTTCTTAATGTTTTATTTAATTTTATATAATTTTCATTTTCGTATTTTTTTACTATTAATATTTTATTTTAATTATTTATTCTAAATGGTCCATTCTAACACACTTTTTTTTATTGATTTTACTTTTATGACTTAAAATTATTGTTATCATTTGATTTTTGGAATGAAGGTTGACCACTGTCTCATGGTCAACCTGACCTTTTCTTGGAATTTTATTTCACATTTTCAATTTATTTTGGATTTATTTTTGACCTAGTTTGGTTGGATGACTTTTAATTTGACTTCTGTTTTATTTTAATTAATTCACGTGCCAATTTTCGTTATTTTTAAAATCCTTTTGGGGGAATGATGATGTCCTAACCCCACCTTATTTAGTTTATTTCTTCATAATTTTCTTGATTAATTTACTATTTATTCTTGATTTATTTCTAACCTAGTCTTATTATTTGACTTTTGGTTTGACATATGTTTTATTTTAATTAATTCACGTGCCAATTTTCATTATTTTAAAAATCTTTTTGGGGGATGATGATCTCCTGACCCCACCTTATTTAGTTTCATTTTTCATAATTTTCTTGATTAATTTGCTATTTATTTGGTATTTTTTAAGTTGACTTGACTTTTCAGTTGACTTCTTTATGATCGATGTTTGACTTAGGGATTGCTTATGGCAATTGAAGAGATCTTTTGATCCTCCCTTGTTCATCTCACATGCCATGTATTAGAGGCCTTTTACCTTGATTTTATTTGGTCCTTACCTCATTTCCTGATTAAATTATTCAATGGACCCTTCGTGTGCATATTTTCATCTGTTTGATTCATCCGTTATCTTTTATACTTGTTTCTCTCATTCATGCTTTCTATTGCTTGATTATTTAACATGTTCATACTCCCATGCCTACTTGTATGATGTATGAGGCATATATTCTTATTGTTTGTTTTCCATGAACAATCCCCATTCATAACAAATGTACCCCTCTCCCATAAAGTGTATAATATTTATTTCTTTATTTCTTTAGTCACCTGTTAATACAAGAATTAAAACGAATATCCGATAACCATTTCAAAATAAGATCAAAAGCTCGATCCAACGTCGAGTAATCATTTTCAAAACTTAACAGAACCAACACACATTCATCCATCCTCTTGTAAGTCGATTGCCTCAGGCATCTCCATCTACCTGTAAGTCGATTGCCTCCGGCATCGCCATCTACCCTTATCCGTAACTCCTCTCCGCGCTCCATCCGTCGACTCTTGTTCCGTTTAGGTAGCACCCATTAGGTAGAACCCTTTGTATGATAACATAGATAGAATTCCCCTATTCTTTGCATGCTAACATTAGGTAGATGTTCCCCTTTATAAATCCTAACACATAGGTCCATATTGCATGACAACTCTAGAGCAGAGCTTCCCCACTTTTAGACCTTCCGTGCGTCTCCGATCTTGTGGCATGTCAGTCCGTTCTATTGCAAAGAGGTAACTGCCTAAGACTCGATTCAGCTAGTTGCGACACCTACTGCTAGGACGTTGAACACACTGCCCACCCTCCTTTGACACAGCTGGAGTCCTCTTTTGTAAGTCCATGTTCAGATGGAAATCCTTAACCCCTAGTTAGCCGAACTACGTTTTGCTCTGATTCTCATTCCAGATGAGATACGTAGGCATAAGACACGACGTCTTACCGATCACACTTCTCTTTAACCCATAGGTAGCCGAGCTACGAAGACTCTGATTCTCATACTCAGATGAGATACATAGGCAGTGGATGCGACATCCTTGCGAGTCATTTTCTTTTAACCTCCCTTTTAGTAAATAGTACTTTAGATATACCTACACCCTTTAGACTAGAACAACACTTATGAAAAGGGCTCCCTAGGAGTACCTAGGATGTTTTGGGTGCTTAAAACCTTCCCATTGCATAACCAACCCCCTTACCCAGATCTCTGACATTTTTACTAGTTTTTTATTCGATAAAACTTTTAGGTTTTTGTTCGCTTTCTAACCATTCCTTTGGATAAATAGAAGTGCGATGGCGACTCGACTTGTATGGTTTACCTTGGATTTAGTCAATATCTCTAATGGTAACGAATACCCCACTACAGAAAAGTGGCGACTCTGTTGGGGACTATCATTTGCCTAGTGGGTTTTGCCTACTTTTCATATTTGTTGTATTGTATGGTATATTGCTTTGTGACATATTTTTGTGCAATTTGGGATTACCATATTGTATGTAATGATTGAATTGTTTGAATATTAATTCCTTGTATGATTGGTGATCTTTGTGAGATGAGTTCTATACCGAACTCGAGTGCACTTAGGATAGGAGAATGGTATAGTCTTGTTGACTTGTGTGGAGTTATTCCTTAGCAAGTTGACTTGCAAGCCCATTCACTTGGTGGAGGTTATGTTGGGATCAATAATGTCACACGAGTAGTCGTGGTTAGGCATTACTCTTTCCAATATATGCCTTAGAAGCCAAGGACCTTAATTTACCACGCCCATCTTGGCCTATTTTTAGGACGTAGTGCGAAGATCGTTCAAGTGTAAGATTTGATACGATTGTTACGCGATACTACACTCATAAGAGTCTCTCTTGAGAATATTTTTGGAATATGAGTAGTCGTTTATCCGATAATATCCGAAAGATGGGATGATGACTATGGGAACCTCTTGTAGAATATGATTGTCAGGTTTAACCATAGTACACTCCCTTTGGGTGGTTCTTAACCAAGACTCCATGCCCGCGACTCGCAACAAACCCTTGATTCGTGGTTGATCTGTTCTTGTGTATCCTTAATATCAATGGAACTTGGATGTTGATAAGGTGTAAACCATAATCCACCAAAATGGATGATTGATATTAAGGATGACTTGATCCATCCCATGACCTTTGTGTGGTGTGATTTGTTTGATCCTTGAGTGTGATTATTGCATCCATGCATTCATGCATTCATACACATCCATATCATCAACAATGAGAAAACTTTTAAGGAACTTAAGAGGTCTATTTGCAAATTTTCAGACATGGATAAGCAAAGAAGGAATATGAAGAAGTACAGTTTCAGACAACCCGACTTGAAAGAGTTAAGGAGTTTGACATCCTATGTATTAGATCCCTTGGAATTCAAGGCTCGTCATGGGAAGCTTCTGTCTATTCTGGCTACTCAAGTGGATGAAGGTCTAATGAGTGTGTTGGTGCAGTTCTATGATCCCTTGTACCGTTGCTTCACTTTTCCGGATTTCCAGCTTTTGCCCACGCTTGAGGAGTATGCCTATCTTGTGGGCATACCTATCCTAGACCAGTTGCCGTTCAGTGGCTTGGAGAGAGTTCCTTCTTCTCAAGAGATTGTTGATCTGTTGCATATAGATGAATCTATTATTGGTGCTCATATGACTACCAAAGGTGGAATTCAAGGTCTCCCGTCTGATTTCCTCATTGATCAAGCTACTATGTTTGGGAAGGCCATGAGTGAGGACGCCTTTGAGGCCATATTTGTACTTCTCATCTATGGGCTAGTGTTATTCCCCAACATCGACAGGTTTGTGGATGTGAACGCCATTAGGATTTTCTCTACTCTTAAACCCGTTCCTACTCTGTTGGGTGACACTTATTTCTCTAGGATAAACCCAATAACATTTTGTTAGAGGGTGTGTTCTTTCCGGAGGGTAAAGATCCCCAAGGCTTGAAGGGCAGGATGGTCCACACTTGGCGCAAGATCCATAAGAAAGGAAGGAAGGAGCTAGGTCTGAGTACCTCATGCCTTATGAGTATCCAAGACCCACACCTTTGGTTGTGGCTGGTGTAATACCTCAAAATTTGCCTCCATCATGCATGCATTCATTTTTAGGTCATTTAACATTTCATATTGCATTTCATCATGTCAATCGGAATTAGATCCAAGAAACTTGAATATCATCCAAGACACTTTGTGGGTCCTATCTGGGTGATCAGTCAACACAAGGGAATGGCTTGAGATACTTCCAACATGTTCAAATGGGGTTTATTCATCAGTCAAAACGTTAATCTTGAAGGAGCAAAAGTTTGTTCATGAACTGTCATGCTCGCTAGGTGAAGCCCACGCGTTTTTCGAAGAAAAAAAAATAAAAATAAAAAATAAAAAAAAATGAAATAAAAAAAATAAAATAAAAAACAAAATAAATAAATAAATAAATAAAATATAACAGAAATATCTTGGACTTGGACCTCTCTCTTTTGAGCCCACAAAGTCACAAAAATCAGGTTATAAATTCTAGACTTCCATCCCCCAAAAAACCCTGAGAAAAAGATAGTGAGAGAAGAGCTAACAGAGTTCAGAGCAACCTCCAGAGACTGAAAGGAACTCATCTGCAAAGAGCCAATTCCATCTCATATAAACCCTCAGTTTGCTTTGCAAACTCAACCGGGCAATTCAATTTCATTCGATCTCTCCAATCAGGTTTGCCATATTTCCATTACTCTATGCTTTCAATTTGAATGCTCTGAATGTATGAGGTATTACCGTTAGGTTTTGCATGTGGGCACATGTTTTAGTATGTATGTCATGTCTTGATGTGTGGATCCTTGCCCCTGACTTTGAATTTTGATGCCCTTTTGATGCATGTGTTTAACAAGAGGTTTAAGCCTCATACACTTGGTTGCTTTTTGTGAGCTCTTTTTGTGAATTTTAATGGCGTGATTCATGTGGTTACATTTTGATTTGGGGAAACTCTTGATTGCGCCCCATCTTGTCACTCTAACCTGTTTGTTGAGTTTTTGTGAGGGCTCACATGACTCCTGAAAGGATAGCTTGCTTGGCATTCCACTTTATTTGTGGGATACCACCTGGAGGTTTATTCCGATTACCTGTGTTGACTTGCTTTCTTTGGTGGTGCCAGCTTGAGAGATCTCTGGGTTTCTTGTGTCGTTAGTTGCTATTACTTCGGATCTTTATCCGTGTGGTACTTTTACATCTTTCCCGCATTTTACCGCTTTCTTAGCTGGAAGACCTCAATAGGAGGCAATGTTTTCTTTTGTTTGTTTACTTTTGTGCCCAAAGACCTCCATGCAGAGGCAATTGACGGATAAAAGGGATTAGTAATCAATCCCCTGTTATTCAGTGTGTCGTTCTTTATGCTCGCACTACGTGTCGATGCTTCAGAACAAAAGCCCAAGATCTTTTGTCCGGTCAGTCAGTGGAGAGGGTTCCACCTTTATGAATCCCCACTTTTTGTCATGAGCTCACCCTGTCCAGGGTTAAGACCTATGAGGTCTTATCCTCATTACCCTTTTGATCTGCTCACCCTGACGTTCAATGTCAGTGGTTAAGAGCCCATTTGATTACCTTTCCATGGCTTGTTTGTCGAGGTTGATATGACCCCTCTTGACTAAAGCCCTACCCATGTTTGTTTGAGCCCCCTGTTGGCGCGTTTACTTTAAGATACATGTTTTGTGTGGTGTGATCGTTTCCCCATAAGATTGCTAGGCTTCGTATAGTCTCTCGTTTGCATGTCAATTAAGGTAGCACTGTTCCTTCGTCTAGGACTTCCTTTTTGCATGAGCATTACTAAAACACAAACAAACTCATTGATTTTTCTTCTCCTAAGAACACGTTAACTCCTTCTACTACAGGCGAGTAAGTCTCCAAAGGTCGAGCATCCGGTAGATTGCGTAGTAACGTCGTTCATCCTAAAACACAACCCTTAACCCGTAGTTAGCCGAACTACGGCTTGCTCTGATTCTCATTCCAGATGAGATACGTAGGCATAAGACGTGATGTCTTAGCGAGCACACTTCTCCTTAGCCAATAGGTTAGCCGAGCTACGAAGACTCTGATTCTCATATTCATATGAGATACGTATGCAGTGGATGCGACATCCGTGCGAGTCATTTTCTTTTGACCCCCCTTTTAGTAAATAGTATATTAGATAAACCTACACCCTTTAGACAAGAACAACAAAAGTGGATCCCGTACAGTACTACGGATGCGTAGGGGTGCTAATACCTTCCCTTCGCATAATCGGCTCCCAAACCCAAGATTTGGTTGCGAGACCTTGTCTTTTCCTTTCCTCTTTTCAGGTTTACTTTGAGCGTTTCCTTTCCTTCCTTTGGGATAAATAACGCACGGTGGAGACTCTTCTGTCATCTCTTTTCTCGCCGATTGTTTTTTTCGCATTCCTTTTTTCAGGTTGCGACAGCTGGCGACTCCACTGGGGACAATTATTTTCCCTAGTGGGCCTTTCCTAGCGTTTGTTTGTTTATTGTCTATTGTGTGTTATTTATTTATTGCTTTGCATACTTATCTGCTTGCATTGCATCCTATGTGCGCTTTACTGTTTCATGCATACTGTGCTGGTTGTGTTTCTGTTTTGCTGTCGGGTGGGAGTCACAAGAGGTAAAAGGCCCAATACACAGGCTATGAGCGAACTTTAGGACACCTAGGAATATAGTGATTCATGGGAAGCGGGTGGTATGGCGCCACTTAGCAGAACATGGTGTCACGAGCAGTTCAGATTCTGATGGGGTATTATCGTTGCATACACCTGGTGTGCATATGGTGATATTCTTGAAAGGATTGTTTATCCTGCGTTTCTCTTGACCTTACCCTGGCCTAGATTGCACCCGTGAGTGGGGCGGGAATGAATCATTTACAGGTACTGAAGGTGACTTATCCTGTTGGTGACTTTTGTTTGGTCCTTATTGGTGACCGTTGGTTCTGAAGTATGGGTTCTAAATTGATGACTGTGTTCTATGGTTCCCGGTTCCGAATTCATGCTGAAGTTCTGATCCTGTGCCTCGTGATATACAACCAACCCAGTTTTCTGGAGCAAAGTTTTGATCTCGTAGTACATTCTTCAGTGGGTTTCTCTTCAGATAGTGCAACCCAATAGATATTCAAGCAGATACAACAACCTTGATTTGCATGTCACTGCATTGCATCACATCATTTGCATTCATATCATTTAACACATGTTTATCCATTTCTGTGGGGTTTATATCTTCTTCTTGATTCTAGTCGGGGTTTTTCTGGTACTTTTCAAAAGGGATATTTTATCTGATGAGAGACTGGAATCAAGAGGGTAGAATACCTTTGGAATTGATAAACATGTCATTGCATTTGCATATTCATCAGCATGTCTTGCATAACAGGTACTGCCGCAGTGTTCTCAGTTTGTTTGGTGTTCCACTACTAGGATAGCTGACTCAGGCATTCACCGATATGCTACCCGAAGGAATCAACGGAGAAGATGGGGATAGTGATTGCGACATCGATAACTGGGTGCGTCCGAGGATCCCGGGTGAAGTCATCAACAATTGGTCTTCTGAGGAGATTGTCCAAGTCACTTTTCTGGAGGAGTAATTTTCTTTGTTTATTCATGCATATCCAAGTCTTACGTTCCGCCCAGGGCGTAATGACTCATTGTAGGGCTTTCGAGAAGATAAAAGAGTATTTGCATAATCCTCCTATCCTTATGCCTTCGGTCCCAGGGAGACCGCTGATTATGTATTTGACAGTACTAGACAATTCCATGGGTTGTGTTCTCGGTCAACACGACGAGACAGGTAGGAAAGAGCATGTCATCTACTACCTGAGTAAGAAATTCACAGATTGCGAGTTGAGATACTCGATGCTTGAAAAGACATGTTGTGCACTTGCATGGGCTGCTAAACGTTTGAGACAATACATGCTGTCTCACACAACCTTATTGATCTCCAAGATGGATCCAGTCAAATACATATTCGAGAAGCCAGCTCTCACCGGAAGGGTTGCTCGTTGGCAAATGGTACTGACAGAGTACGATATCCAGTATACATCCCAAAAAGCCATCAAAGGGAGTATTCTGTCAGACTATCTTGCTCAGCAGCCGATTGATGATTATGAGCCGATGAAGTTGATTTTCCAGATGAAGACATCATGTTCCTCAAGATGAAAGATTGTGAAGAGCAAGTTGTTGAGGAGGGACCTGATCCAGACGAAAAATGGAATTTGTTGTTTGATGGGGCTGTCAATGCCAGAGGAAGTGGAATTGGCGCTGTCATTACTACTCCAAAAGGTGCCCACATGCCTTTCACCGCTCGTCTGACTTTTAAGTGCACAAATAATGAAGCTGAGTATGAAGCTTGTATCTTGGGTATTGAGCAAGCCATTGATTTGAGAATCAAGACTCTGGACATCTTCGGAGATTCATCTCTGGTGATCAATCAAGTGAATGGTGGTTGGAACACTCTCCAGCCCAATCTGGTCCCTTACAGAGATTACACGAGAAGACTATTGACTTTCTTCACAACAGTAAAGCTGTATCACATACCTCGTGATGAGAACCAGATGGCAGATGCTCTTGCCACTCTATCCTCCATGATCAACGTGATTCGGTGGAACCACGCTCCCAGGATCGATGTGATGCGCCTCGACAGGGCCGCGTATGTGTTTGCTGCTGAACTGGTAGTTGACGATAAGCCCTGGTATCACGACATCAAGCGCTTTCTGAAGAATCAAGAGTACCCTGCAGAGGCATCCAACAATGATAGAAATACTTTGAGAAGATTGGCAGGCAGTTTCTTCTTGAACAAAGACGATGTGCTATATAAGAGGAACTTCGACATGGTTTTGCTCAGATGCGTGGATAGACACGAAGCAGACATATTAATGCAGGAAGTTCATGAAGGCTCCTTCGGTACTCATGTCGGCGGACATGCAATGGCTAAGAAATTGTTGAGAGCGGATTATTACTGGATGACCATGGAATCTGATTGTTTCAAATATGCTCGGAAGTGTCATAAATTCCAGATTTATGCTGATAAGGTACATGTGCCGCCAAATCCTTTGAATGTGATGTCTTCGCCGTGACCTTTTGCTATGTGGGGCATCAATATGATTGGAAAGATTGAGTCGACCGCCTCCAACGGGCATCGCTTCATCCTTGTTGCCATCGACTATTTCACCAAGTGGGTCGAAGCAACATCGTTCGCGAATGTCACCAGACATGTGGTTTCCCGTTTCATCAAGAAAGAAATCATTTGTCGCTATGGGATTCCCAAAAGAATCATTAGTGATAATGGTTCTAATCTAAACAACAAAATGATGAAGGAGTTATGCCAGAACTTCAACATTCAGCATCACAATTCTTCCCCTTACCGCCCTAAGATGAACGGTGTTGTTGAGGCGGCAAATAAGAACATAAAGAAGATTGTGCAGAAGATGGTCGTTACGTACAGAGATTGGCATGAGATGCTACCCTTCGCCTTGCATGGGTACCGTACTTCAGTATGTACATCGACCGGGGCAAACCCTTACTCCCTTGTGTATGGTATGGAAGCAGTCCTACCTGTTGAAGTGGAGATTCCTTCTCTAAGAGTCCTGTTTGGTGTCAAGTTAGACGAAGCTGAATGGGTTCGGACAAGGTTCAATGAGTTGAGTCTTATCAAAGAGAAGCGAATGGCAGCCATTTGTCATGGGCAGTTGTATCAGAGTCGGATGAAGAGAGCCTTTGATCAGAAAGTGCGTCCTCGATGTTTCCAAGTCGGACATTTAGTGTTGAAAAGGACCCTTCCTCCTCAGACGGATCACAGGGGCAAGTGGACTCCTAACTATGATGGACCGTATATTGTCACCAAGGTTTTTGATGGTGGGGCCTTAATGCTTGCAACGATGGATGGTGAAAACTTCACTTCCCCTGTGAACTCAGACGCAGTTAAAAAATACTTCACATAAAATAGACCCGCTGGACAATAAAAAGAATAGTCCAGGAAAAATGGGCATCCCGACGAACCAAGAAAATGAAAAGGTTCGGAAACAGTTAGGGATTAAACGAATGACTGCGTTCTGAGTAGTTCTGAATCTCATCTCGTGTCAATGACTGGAAACTTTTGAAGGATAGGAAACAGTCCAATCACTCTTTTCAGAAAGCTGATCATCTGGAGGATCTTGAAGACGAGCAAGTCATAGCAGAATTGGAATCCAATAGAAATCCATTTCACATTGCCATTAGATTAATTTCTGTTTTTTATCTGTTGCGCAATTACCTCTTTCCAGGGATTGCTTCCTGATGTAAATACCTATTCAGAGGCCACTCAATCAATAAAATCATGTTATTCAGTATATCTCTGTTTTCATTTTCATTTTACTGTTTTGTTTGCAAAAATGATGTCCGAATTTTTGATAAACATTGCATCATGAAACATAAGAGCTTTACAGGTACATGCTTAATAAACATTTAAAATTGTTGTAAATGTCAAGTGCTTTAGATCGTCTATTCAGAACAGGTACCCTCGGGGCATTTCCTTAAGGTTCCCAGCCGATGATCGCGAATGTTTTCCCCCAACAGTCGAAGTTGGTATCTTATCCCTGCAGAGCTGATCAGAGCATTGGATTCTTCGATCCCCAGCAGGCTCTCACTGTTGTACCTCCCCCAAGCGGTTGTTTCAGAATATACACTCCCCAGTAGAGTTGACGGTGCCAAAATATATATCCCCAGCGGAGTTGACAGTGTCAGACTGTATCTTCCCAGCAGAAGCGGCTGCTCCTCAGGGTTCGATGCCAGATCGATGATCTCGACGCCAGATCCATGGTCTCTTTCCTTGAAGCAGAATCTCGGTACCGTATCGGTGTTTGCTTCCCCTGCTAAGTCGTCTCTCTCGCAGGTTATGGTTGCCAGAACCACTATCGCTTTCCCCAACAGCAGGTTTTCAGTGTCGTTCTCTCCCCAGTCAGAGTCTCGGTATTTCGTCATTGCTAGAACACCGTGTGGCGGGTCATTTCCCCACAGAGTTCTTTGCGTTGTGCATCTCCAACAGCCTTGTCAGGGTCCAGAAGATGGTGATCATTTCCCCAGCAGATTCCCTTGCCTCGACTTGGAATTCTACCCAGCATTTCGCATCCTTGCATATAGAATCATATTGCATTGCATCCTCCCAAATCGCGTAGCATTTCCATTTTTCATGGAGCATTACGCCATTGAAAAATTCAAACATACGCATGTAAGCATAAAACATTCTCGGTATCCCAAGTGATAAGCCAGAAGTTGTTTCCAGTACTCAGACTTAAGATTGTTCATGACTTACCTTTATTATCCCCAGCAAGTGTCATTGGCCCATGCGCCGCCTCTATTATCTTTCCCTATTTCTGCCGATGCTGACAGGCATGAAGTTTCTGGTATTCAGACCGAAGTGGCATTCAGGCCAGTTTCCGGTATTCAGACCGAAGTGGCGTTCAGGCCAGTTTTCCGATGTTCAGATCGAAGAAGTTTCCGACATTCAGGTTGATGCAACTTGTGGCATTCAGGCTAGTTTCCGGTATTCAGACCGAAGTGGCATTCAGGCCAGTTTCCGGTATTCAGACCGAAGTGGCATTCAGGTCAGTTTCCGGTATTCAGACCGAAGTGGCGTTCAGGCCAGTTTTCCGATGTTCAGATCGAAGAAGTTTCCGACGTTCAGGTCGATGCAACTTGTGGCATTCAGGCTAATTTTTCGATATTCAGATCGAAGTGGCATTCAGGACAATTTTCCGATATTCAGATTGAAGTGGCATTCAGGCCAGTTTTCCGATGTTCAGATCGAAGAAGTTTCTGACATTCAGGTCGACGCAACTTGTGGCATTCAGGCTAGCCTCTCGGTGTTCAGACCGATATTAATAATCTCATATCTTCCGATGTTCAGATCGAAGTCATTTCCAGTATTCAGACTGATGAGCGGCATTCATGCCATGGTTATTTCTGTGTTACCATTTATTTTGGTATCTAGGTGTAACACCTCAAAATTTGCCCTCCTCTCTTGGGACTAGCTTGGGCATTGCATATCATTTTGTAGGTTATTAGGCATTGCATAATTGCATATCATGTGGCTACATTAAGCAAGTCATCCTCCTAAGTCTTGATCAGAAGATAAAAGAGGTTGAGATGCAAGCTGAGGGTTTCATTGATTGAATTGATCACTAATCATCTGAGGGTGTGTGATTCAAATTAGGGTTTCATGGTTTCTCAAGGAGATTGAGCTTGATCTTGGTTGCAATGCTACATCATCATCATCATGGTCTTGATATCAACCAAGAGATTGATCAGATACCTTGAGATTAGGGTTTTGACCTCTGGTCAACCCTAATCAGTTGTATTAGGCCAATCAGATCTTGGCAAGGAGATGGGGTTTTCAATGGATATGGGGATCATTTCATGATTATATTGAGCTTATAGAAGCTAGGGTTTCATCATTGAGCCATTTCATCAGGAGTTTGAGGCTCAAGTGGATCAATGCACAACCAATTCATCTATCAGTCAGAAAAAGTCAACTGTGGTCAACTGTGCCTGAGTTGATGGATTTGGAGGTGGGAGAGGGTTAGAGACACTTCATTCATGTCTAAACAAGTTTCATTTGACATTTCAGACATCAAGAATGAAGAAAGTCAGATGAAAACTTTCCAAAAATAGAAAGTGACTTGTAATTGAAAATTGCCAAAAATGGAAAGTTTTTCACCCCAAAATTACGTGTCCAAAAATGATTCAACTGAAATTTTGTTCAACATTAAAGTTGTAGATCTTGCTCTCACCTTTCCAAAAAGTCCAAGAACATGAATTTCTCATGTGTGGTTGGCAAATTGTGATCAAATCATTTTCAGAAAATGTTGAAATTCAAAGTGGCATAACTTTTGAATGGAATGGCCAAATTGGGTGATTCTTTTTTGAGCAAGTCACATTTGACATGAAATTTCATGATACATCATCACATTTCATCAAAAATCATCATAGCAAAATGGCATTTTTCAAGTGAACCATTTAAAAATTGGTGGGAAAAATAGTGATTTTCAAAAATACATGGCATTTGCACTTCAAACCTTTTCCAACACATTCTAAATGTCAAATATGACTTGTTTGCACTGCATTGGCACTGTTACATTGGCTGAATTAGAAAAGGAAATTTTGGCCAAAACACATGAAAATTGCACTTTGCTAATTCACTTGGATTTTGCTAATTTGGATTAACACATGGATTAGCACATGGTATAAAGCATTAATCATAACAGAAACTGCATAATCACAATTCACTTTTCAGATCTAAACTCAGAAATTTCTCAAATTCTCTCAATTCTCTCAAATTCTCCTCACATTTTTTTTCACTTTTTGGATCGAAATTCTTGATGCTTTCTGTTTTCTTTGATGCTAACCTTCATCTGTAGGATTGATTGAAGAACTGTTGAAAGCAATTGGTGAAGAACATTGGCAAATTCGCAGCTGTTGAAAACCTTGCTCATCCATGGTAGTTTGAAAGTTCATCATCATCGTGCACCGTTGAGCTAAAAGATTCATTCCATTCACTTTCCTAATCATCATTGAACTTCTGTTTTCCACTTCCAAGCCTCAAAAACGCCAGAATCAAGCACTGCACATTCATAAGGTCAGAATTCAAATCTTTCGATTCTTGGAATTGGCATGTGGTTTAGGTAGATCCTTCAACATAGAGTAGAATGAAACTTGAATCGTGCGTTTTCGTTGAGTATTGATTGAGAAATCTGGAATTGAAGTTTGATGTTCAAATGTTGTTTTGATCGATTCATGCTGTGTAGTTAGAATTAGGTCAAATTAAGTTCATATTCGTGTTGTGCTTTGTAACATCTTTCCAACGGTGTATGGATTGTTGAATTTGGTTGAAGTTTGTTCATGTTGGATGTTGATGATGAACACGTGATGAAGCTGTCCAGAAATTGCCAGAATGCGTGCTAGATCCATGTAGTCGTCACTGTTCATGCTTAATTGTGTTTAAGCGCGCTAGGCTTTCAAAATGCACCACTGTTCAATCCTGCTGTAGCGCGGCCTCCTTGGCCTAGCGGTTAGTGAGGAAGCCTGTGACCGCTACGTACACGCTTCGAGTCCGTGCTGCAACATTTTGTATTTTTCCTTGCCAATTTATTTTCCTTAGGCTTCATGTGCATGCCTTAATTCCACACATTTTTTTATTTTTTTCCTCAACATCAAAAATCCATATCTAACTCATTTTTGATCCAAATTCTATGCAATTTTTTGCATCATTCTCCTTGTCACGTGCTGGATTTTATGAATATTTTTAATCAAATTGTGCACGTGTGGAAAAATTATTTGGCTAGGGATTGTTTGAATGTGTCTTTTGTGCACCATGCTCACTCTTTCATTCATAAAATGATGATGCTTCATTAGAAATTCATGAAATTTTTTGTGCATGTTCTAGCCATCTTAAGGAGCATTTTGATATGTGGTTTGTAATTTTTGGATTCCTGGATTGAGAGTTATGACATGATCTTTGTATGTGTTACATTTTGTGCCATGCCATGCTTTGTGCAACTTCTTGATTTTATTTTCCTTGCCATGTGAATCTGAATTGAGCTGGATTTTTGTATGAGATTGCATATGGATGTTGAGAATACATGTGAATTTTTCTGGAATTTTTGGATGTGTTTCCTATTTGATTGGGATTTTATTTGCTGTTTAGTCATTTGTTGACTTTTTGTGAGACATGTTTCCATTTGATTTGTGAAATTCTGGTTATTAATTGGATGGATGTGAAATTTTGTGGAGTGATTGTAGACATCTTGAGGTACATCTTGGTTTTAGTCCCATTCATTTATCATATTTTATTTCTGTTTTGTGATGGATGGAAGTTGATGCATGTTTTGATGCATTGTATGAACTTGTCTGGACTTTATGAATTTCATTGACTTGCTTCCCTTGGTCCAAATGAGCTGAAATTTGGTATGATTGACATGTTATGGATGCTGTTTGATCATGAATTGTTTGAGGATTTATTGAAGTGTTTTGGTATTGATTTGATTGTGATCATTCTGTTTGGTCCTTTGAAGTTCTAAATTGCATGTTTGATGCTTTTTCCTTCATGAAATGATAATGATGAACGATATGAATGTGGAACCACTTGGGTTTGATTCTTAATTGTTTGATCTTGATGTTGGATAATTTTCACTTGCTGTTTTGAATTTTTCACCTCCTTTGGACCCTAGGCTTGTCCTAGTGGTCTTGTTTCTCATGTTTGAATGTGATTTTCAGGTTGAGAAGCAAATGCTTTAAGGAGATTAATGCAAGTTGATTGAGTTTGGTTGATTGTTATGAACTAACTTGTTCTATTTTGTAGGATGCTTAGCTCACTTGCTTTGGACTTGTGCTTTGCACATGTGATTGATTATACATTGTCTATTGATTCTTATCTTGTCTGTTTTGACTTTGTGATTGGTATACTGATTGTATTTGATTGATTTCAGGTACATTAGTTGCTAATAGTTCTTTGAGAACTTGCTGTGCTGCTGCTTGGTTGTATAAACCAATTGAGGTAGACTCTCTTGTCTCCATGTAGTCTGGAAGACCTGGCTTGTTATTTAGCCAGGCAATTGTCTGAAGTCCTCCTTAAGAGGCGATGTTTGTGATTGTTTAACTTTGTCCCCAAGCAGGAAAAGACCTTGATTAAGGCAATTGGCAGAACCCAAGGGATGTGCAATCCATCCCCTGCTATTCTTGTTGAGTCGCCCCTCTGCTCACACCACTGTGTTGATGCATTGGGATATTAACCCAAGATCCATGTACAGTTGTACAGTTGAGTCAGAGTCATGAGTGTAGAAGGGTTCCCACTTTCTGAACCCACACTCCTTTGTCTGAAGCTCTCCCTGGCCAGGGATAAGAGCTGTGAGGCACACCCCTCACTTCCATTTCATCTGGCTTCACCCTGACTCTCAATGTCAGGGTTAAGAGCTAATATCACCTGACACAGTTGTGTTGCTTTTGCAACTTAACCCTTGATTGAGCCCACCTTGTCTGGATATAGTGTGTGCTAATTGCGAATGTTTGCTTTGTTTTGATTATGCTTGCATGCTTTGTTTTTCCTGTTTAGGATTAGCTTGCTGCCTGTGCAAGTTAGGATAGAAACCATAACATAGGGCAATGATGCATGATAACATCTAGGCTCGAGTCCAGCTCCCTAGTAGTGTGTCTCCCTTTGTATCTGGTTAGAATTTCTTTCCCGTTCAGGGGAACTACGTCACCCTGATCCTCATACCAGATGAGGTACGTAGGCAGGAGACCGTGCGAGGTCTCTCCGGGAAACCCTTTTTCTTTTTTGTGTGTGTTTGCTTGACAGTTGCTAGGCTCGAGTGCCTGACTCCTTAGTAACTTATTGCTTGTTTCTTCTTGTGTGTCTGGATATGGATGTAAGACCAGCGATTGGCTGTCCGTATCCTGATTGTGTTTGTTTGGTTCGGAAGCCGATGTAAGTCCAGCGATTGGCGTTCGGGTTCTAAGTTTGCCTGCGTTTGTGTGTGTCCTGTTTGGCGTGTGTGAGCCATACTACGGCAGCTCTGATTCTCGTTCCAGACGAGATACGTAGGCATAGGATGCGATATCCTAGCGAGCCCTCTCCCCTCTTTCCCCATCTGTGTTGTCTTCAGTGTGTGTGTGTGTGATGTTTGTTTTAGCAACCTTTTTCTATCGTTTGAGCGTGGATCCCGTCGAGTACGACGGACGTGAGGGGTGCTAATACCTTCCCCTTGCGTAACCGACTCCCGATCCCATTCTCTTTGGTCGCGAGACCATGCTTTTCCCAGGTTTACTTCGAGCGTTTCCTTTCCCTCTTTTGGGATAAATAACGCACGGTGGCGGCTCTGTGTTGTGTTTGTTTTAGCCCGCCGGTTGTTTTTCGCGGATGCGACAGCTGGCGACTCTGCTGGGGACTTACAAGATGTTGACCTGTGCTGGTCCATCTTCCCTAAGCGAGTCTCTCCTAGCGTTCTAGGATAGTTTAGGTTGCTTGTGTCGCTTTATTTATTGCATTTATTATTCTGATTGTGTATATATTTGCATAAATATTTGCATGCATCATACTATCATGTTGCCGTCCTCTGTGCAGGTGGTTCCACTGTTTGGGGTGGGTGTTCTGAGTGGGGCTAAAACCCAGGCCCGAGTATACACCTAGGATTAGTGTGGTCTCACGTTCCTCACATGTTGGTTGGGCATGTTGTTGCGACGTGACATATCACCAGCCGGACGAGGTTCATCCGAGAGTGCTCTTCCTCAGTGGGGTTTTCCACTTTGGTTGGGTTACCTCTTTTGAACTATTGACTTCGGTGACCGTTCTTTCCCGGATCTTTGGTTTAGACGATCTCAGGAGAGCTACAATGGCACACCCGAAAGGGCAAACCCATTGAGTATCTTTGCCCGATTGTCGAGACTATTATCCGCCTTAGGGTGACCTGATTAGAATTTACCTGTGAGGGGAGGGTGATTCTTTCAGATGCATGTTCAGATGGTGACTTTGATGGTGACTTTTGGTTCCGTTGATCAGAGTCCTATTTATAAGTCGGATTTATGGCCATTTATTTCTGAGACGCCGGAGTGCTGTCCGAGTCATTTATCAGTGGGGATCCGTTTATTTCAGGATTCCCCTGGCCGATTCAGATGGTTATGGAGATCTGCTCAGGGTTTGTCTGATGATGATGATGGTGTATCTTTCAGTTCCGTTTATTTCGGAACCCTTGAGTTGGATTTGTGGTTACATGTTCCTTCAGATGGTTGTGATCAGTTCAGAGGTCGGGTTTCAGTACAACAGATGTTCAGATGACTTGGAGGATGGCACAGTGCATTGCATGCATTCATCAGCATCATCATATTTTGCATTTACCTGCATCTAACACATGTTTATCCATATGCAGGGACATTTTCGATCGAGATCCTGGTTGAGAGACTTCTGCTCAGATATGAGGCCCGGTTTGAAGGACGATGTGGTCTACAGTTTCTTTGACCCAGAGATCAGCGTGCTGAAGGATATGATAGCTTTGATTGCACCCGACCATGTGGGGATGTTTCGTGAGATGTATGGGGGTATTCTGAAGATGGTTTTCCGACTCACTGACAGAGATAAGAGTGTCATTCATACTCTCCTCCAGTTCTATGATCCTGGTTTGAGGTGCTTCGTTTTCCCAGATTACTTATTGGGGCCTCTGATGGAGGATTATGCTGATATTTTGGGCATTCAGATCAGAAATCAAGTTCCTTTCTATGCTACTAAGGAAGAGCCTGATATTGGAGGGATTTCCCGTGCTCTTTATTTGAGTCCGAAGATGGTTAAGGGGAGTCTGAAAGAGAAGGGGAAGTTGCCTGGTTTCCATCTGAGTTTCCTAGAGGCTAAGGCTAAGGAGCAGGCTGAGTTGGGTAACTGGGAAGCTGTCTGTGCTTTGATTGCTGCGGGCATTTATGGGATTATTCTGTTTCCTAATCAGGAGAGCTTCGTAAATATTAATGCCATCCGTTTGTTTGTTCAGAGGAACCCTATTCCTACCTTGATCGGAGATGTCTATTACTCGGTCCACAATCGGAACGAGAAGAGGCGTGGGGGATTGATCCGATGTTGCACTCAACTGCTATACAAGTGGTTTATGGGATATTTTCCGTCCAAGGGCGCTTTTGTTCTTTTTGACCAGACTGTTAATTGGGCGACCAAGCTGATGGGTTTGCGGGCCAAAGACATAGCTTGGACTCACAGTAGTGGGGTTGGACAAGATTTCATCTGCAGTTGTGGGGGTTTTCCCAATGTGCCACTTATAGGAGTTCAGGGTTGCATTAATTATAACCCGACACTTCTTAAGAGACAAATGGGATTCGCTATGGAGCTTCCTCCGTTCAAGAGCGAGGTTCAGGAAACTGTGTACTTCCCGGTTGAGGGCAATCAGGCCAAGTTGAGACAGGTTTCTGATGCGTGGCGCAACATTCAAAGGAAAGGCAAGTTTTCTTGGGGTAGAGCCAATAACAGGTCTTTTCCTCCGTTCGATGACTGGCTCAGTAAGAGAGTGGAGCTTACTTGTCTACCGTTTCCTATGGTGGATCCGTGGTATTCGTTGATTGAGGAATCTCCTTCTTCTGTTAGTATGGAAGAGTTCCTGGAGATGAAGCGGGAGAGAGATCAGTTGCTTGCGGAGAAAACGGAATTGGAGATGAGCGTCGCTCGGGTTCAGATGGCTAACCAGGAGATTAGAGTGAAGATGGAAGATCAGGACAAGCGACATGCCCTGGAAGCAAAGCGCTTTGAGATGGATACTTCCTACTATGGGAAGATCAGCCAAGCCTTAGCGTCATCCACAAGGGAGCATGACATCACGAAGGAGAAGCTAGCCAGAGCCTCAAAGGTCCTTGAAGATGAGAAGAGGAGGCAAATTCTTGTGAGAGATCAGAGAGATGCCAGAGCCAGAACCCTTGCTGCAGAGTGGGAAGTGGAGAAAGCGAAGATCATCGCCGAGAGAGATCACTACATTGCTGAGAGAGATCATTACTTCAGGCAGATGAAGATTCACCAGAAAGAGGTGGGGAGATTACAGCAAGAGAACACCGAGCTCAGGTTCGCCGCAGAGTTCGCGAAGATGGTTGATGACATAGGGCCTTCTGTGGGACCCTCATCAGGCTAGGCCTTTGTCATTTGTGTTGGATTACCGTCAGGCATGTTGACGGAATTCATTTGCTTGTATTTCTTTCCCGATTCTGGAGAATTGTATCAGTTTTGATGTATGACTATGGCACTTATTGTGTATTTTGCTATGTGATGGTTATGTTCATTTAGTGATCGATCTTCAAGCTTTATTTGCTTTCCCGTATGCACTCACACAGCACACACATGGTTGGGGGTATTTTGCTAAATCATATATTTCTGATCCGTATGATGAAATCAAATGATGAATGTCAGAATGTTGCCGCCGGATTTTTATCTGTCTCGATGAAGCCAGGATCAAGAGACAAAGTGTTCCTCATGTGGATAAACACTGCATTCATGCATGAACCATAATAACTTGTCTTCTGTTTTGCAGGTGTTAGTTTCTAACCTGTTTGATTGACACAGGAATGATGAATCCACCCAACACAGACATTCTCGAGCTGAAAGAGAAGATGGGAGAGCTGATCAATGTCATGCAGGAGTTTGCCTTGGGGCAGAAAGTCATTGTCGAGAAGGTGGGGAGGATTGAAGACTGGTTGAAGGAAGGGGAAATACCAGGAAATGCTTCGTCGTCTGGAACGAAGAGATCCTTTGGTGATGGTCAGCATAAGAAGGAGGATGGCGCGAGTGCTGTGAATGTCCATGCTCAGAGAGGACACGGTAGGGGTCATTATTACCAGCATACTGCTGCGGTAATGATTCCTATTGGTAATCGGTCGGTACAACAGCAACATCAGCCAACTCAACAGAGAGCACAGAGAGCTGGGTGCAAAGTGAGAGGAAAGGGGATGGATCGTCAATTTGATAGGCCACCCATGACGTATGCTCTTCTGTTGAAGAAGTTGAAAGATCTCGGAATGGTACAATTGAGGACGTTAGCTCCATTGAGATCAGATCAGAAGCCTCCCAACTATGATGAGAACGCCAAGTGTGAATTCCACTCTGGTGCATCTGGACATAACATTGAGGGTTGTAGAGCTTTTAAGCATGCTGTCCAAGACCTGGTGGATTCTAAGGCCATCAATTTTGCACCATCACTGAATGTTGGTGCTAATCCCATGCCGGCGCATGGTCAGATGATGGTGGGTGCAATTGCCGAAGATTCCGGTCATGTCTGTACGGTGGGGGAAGAGACTGACAGTGACTGTGAACTTGACTCGTAGATAAAACTGTGCGTACCAGGGATGGAAGTCCAGAACTGGACAGCCTAAAAAGATCATCACTGTCATTCATCCGGAAGAGTAATATTTTCTGTTTTCAATTCTATTTGCATGAAAGCCATACGTTTTGCCCGAAACGTAATGGTCCATTGTAAGGGCTACCTCATGTTTCATTTTGCAACATTTTGCATCATCAATAAATGGATGTTTTTCAATTAAAAGCGGTGTTCCCTGTTTTTCATTTATTTTTGCAGTTTAAAAACAAATAAAAATGGCAATGTTTGTTTTCATTTTCTTTCCTGGTGTTTTGTCTCGTTCCGACTTCGAAAAGTAATTCTCCGGATCTCATTGACAACAATTTGGTTACACCTCATATGACGTCGACAATCCGATCTATCATGCCGAAGAAGAAGGCGAAGAAGATTGTGATCTGCTGGAATTAGCCAGGTTGTTGAAATAAGAGGAGGAGGTGATTCAGCCGTGTGAAGAGCGAGTTGAGCTTGTTAACCGGTATACCACCGAGGTCAGAAAGGAAGTGAAAATTGGGGGCCGCTTCAGAGGCGAGTCAAAAGCAGAATGGTAGCCTTGTTGAAGGAGCATGTGGATACCTTTGCCTGGTCGTGTCAGGATAAGCCAGGGTCGGATACCGATGTCGTTGTGCACAAGCTACCATGGAGAGAAGACTGTCCTCTAGAGAAGCAAAATGCCGGTGCTACTTATCAGAGGGCCCTATTGACTTTGTTTCATGATATGATTCATCATGAAATTGAATGCTATGTTGATGACATAATAGCAAAGTCCCAAAACAGAAGAGGGGCATCTGGTGGATCTAGCCGAGTTGGCCGACCGGTTGCGATAATTCAAACTGAGGTTGAATTCAATTCAGATAAGTGCACTATCAGAGTGCGGTCCGGTAAGATGTTGGGGTTCATTGTAAAAAAGGGGAATCGAGGTTGATCCTGCTTAAAAAAAAAAAAGAAAGAAAAGTGATGCAAAAAAAATAAATGCCTGAACCGAGAACAAAAAAGAGGTTTGTGGTCTCCTAGGTAGATTGAACTACATGTCATGGTTCACATCTCCTCTAACCGCCACGTGTGAACCTATACTCAAGTTGTTGAAAAAAAAAAGATCAAACGGTCAGGTGGAATAATGATTGCCAAGGGGCATTGAAAAAATAAAAGAATAAGTTGCAGGAGCCTCTGATTCTGATGCTCCCTGTAGAGGGACGACCATCAATTCTGTACTTGACAGCCTTCGAGGGGTCTACGAGGTGTATTGGGTCAGCATGACGAGTCTTGTCGAAAAGAGCATGCAATTTACCTTAGCAAAAAGTTTACCGACTGTGAAACAATACATTCACTGCTCGAGAAAACTTGTTGTACTTTGGCATAGGCTGCTCGCCGACCGAGACAGTGTATGCTGGTTCATACCACTTTGTGGATTTCGAGATGGATCTGATCAGGTAGATTTTTGAAAAAGCCAGCATTGGTCGGACGGGTTGTGAGAGTGCAAGAGAAGGTTGACTGATTTGGGATATTCCCAGAAAGCAATCAAGGGGTGTATTGTCTGATTACATCGCCCCACAACCCGTAGAGGATTATCAACCGGTGAAGTTTGAGTTCCCTGATGAGGACATCTCGAGGTACTCTAATCGAAAGATTGAGAGTAACCGATCCCGGAGGAGGGGCCGACCCCAAATCCGAACGGATTCTGATGTCTGACGGGGTTAATGTGAAGAAGGAGTTAGTACTGCTTTGGTTACACTGAAAGGATCCCACATTCCTTTTGTTGCCTGGATAACGTTTGAATGTACCAGCAAGGGTGATTGAGTAGGAAGCTGGTATCCTGGGTACCGAACGTCGGTGCGCACATCTACTGGGGCAACACCTTTCTCGTTGGTATATGGAATGGAAGCGGTGCTACCAGTTGAGGTTCAGATTCCCTCTTTGAGAGTCCTGATGGACGTGGAATTGCAAGAGGCTGAATGGGTGAGGACCCGGTATGAAGAGTTGAGCCTGATTGAGGAAAAGAGGCTGGCAACCATCTGTCATGGGCAGTTGTATCAGCAACGAGTGAAGCGTGCTTTTGACAGAAAGATACGACCTCGGGTATATCACGTGGGTGATATGGTGCTGAAAAGGATCCTTCCTCCTCAAAACGATCGTAGGGGCAAGTGGACACCCAATCACGATTCCCCAGCATGGTCAAGAAGGTTTTCTCTGACAGAGCCTTGTTGCTAACGACCATGAGTGGCGAGGATTTTCCATCCCCTACAGATGCAGACGCAGTTAAAAGACACTTCGTAAAAAATTGACCCGCTGGACAAAAAGAATAAAAGAGTCCAGGCAAAAATGGGCATCCCGGCGAACCGAAAAAAAACAGAAAGGAAAGGTTCGGGAAAAAATTAGGGATAAAAATGAAAAAACTGTACACCCGGCAAGTCGAAAACCTGAAAAGGCGACTTGGGCAAAAATGGGTATCCCGGTGGACTGAAAACCCGAAAGGGCGGTCCAGGCAAAAGAGGGATTGAAACGAACAACTGCGTCCGACATGATCGTTTGCGCTTTGGTTAAAGCATCATGGATAATCCCCAGTAGGGATCAATTGGAATCGTCTTATTCAGAAGGCAGAAAAACATGGAGAGTCTGAGGACATATGGGGTGTAACCGAGTTGGAACTCGATGAGATCACGGGTTTCACATTGCCATTAGGATAGATTTTTCCTTTTGTGCGCAATTACCTCTTTTCAGGAATTGCTTCCTTTGTATTGCTCGGTTTTGAGCCACACTTTTTCAATCAATAAAATGCATATTGAGTCAAATAATTTTGTTTTTGTTTTTCATTACCGCTTTGATTGCAAAAACATCCGATTATTTTGATAAAGAATCTTGCATTTTAAGACAAACAGGTCCCTTCCAATGCATGCTTATAAGATTGAAACTTGAAATCTTATTCGGAAGGTTGAGTGACCCAAGTGTTGAAATCTTGACACGCCTGGGGCATGGTTTTATCTAACGATCTCTTTTGCAGGAACTGTTAGGTATTTTCCCTCACTTGCAGGTTGTGATGTGGAAGCTATTGACAAAACAAATCCCCATGGAGTCCGATCAGGGACGAATGAATAGGAGAACGGTGAAATGACGGCGATGGACGTACGACGACCCTTGGAATTAATCAAGAAGACTCTTCAAAGTTGGAAGATTGAAAAGTCTGTATCAATCCCAGGAGTTCGCTCTCCGTCGAGCGCGGAGCAGTTGGGAATACGAGATGATGGAGCAGAAAAGGTCCAGACGAGTCTGGGAGTTCTCAAAATTGGAAAGCTGACATGGGAGTTGGATGTGAATGCCGTGGTTCGACGAGTCGTCGGGTGTTCAGTACCAGACTGTCCTCCTCCCCAAGCAGAGTCGGAATGACCAATTCCCTAGCAGATTCAAGGTCTGTGGGTTCCCTAGCAGGGTCAGGATGGTTATCCCCAGCAGGTTTTAGATCAATGCTTCCCCAGTCGCCAGGCCTGAGGGTTGCTGTTTCCCAGCGGAGGTATCTGTGAGGGTTTCCCAAAGCAGAGTCGGGATTTATATCCCCAGCAAGTCAAAGACTGTTGTTTCCCCCACAGAGAGCGTTGGTGGTTCTTATCCCCAGCGATATCCCCAAGCGGATCGGGGGGTAAAGGAGGTTTTCCCCAGCAAGGGTTGCCTTTTCCTAGCAGCAGTGCTATTCCCCAGCAGGGTGGAAATTGGAGTGTTGACGAGTTCCTCGGCGGAGTGTCTCGGGCTCCCCAGGAGAGTCCCTCGAGGGGGATGCTTTTTATACATTCATCATGAAAAATAAGCATAGCATATTGCATAATAAATCGCGTAGCATTTCCATAATTATGGAGCATTACGCGGAAAAATAAATCATACATCATATTGCAAGCATAAAGCTAGTCTCAAGCCGTGGTTATCGTTTGAGAGGTGGTTGTGCCCGAAGAGGAAGGTGTTACTCCGAGGAGTCTAGCATCATGAATTTGAATCAAAGGTATTCCCAGTAGTGCGATACTGGAGGAAGGGTTTCTGTCGAGCAGAGATGGGAATGTTAATCAAAGAAATTTTCGGGGTCCAAAAAAGAAAAACAAGAAAGAATAATCCCCAGCTAAACGCGAAGTGTTCGTGTGCTAGGGCGGAATAAAGAATAGCCAGTTCGTGGCGTGTTATCCCCAGCATGGGTCTTTGGCATGCGTGCCGACTCACTTATCGCTGTTTTATTATCTTCGCCGATGCTGATAGGCATGAAGAGTTTTCCGGTGTTCAGACCAAGGCGGTATCCAGACCGAGGTGGCGTTCAGGCCAGTTTCCGATTTTCAGATCGAAGAAGTTTCCGACGATCAGGTTGAAGTGCTTGTGGCAGTCAGGCCAGTTTTCCGGTGTTCAGACCGAGGCGGTATCCAGACCGAGGTGGCGTTCAGGCCAGTTTTCGATTTTCAGATCGAAGAAGTTTCCGACGATCAGGTTGAAGTACTTATGGTATTCAGACCAATTTTTCGGTGTTCAGACCGAGGCGGTATCCAGACCGAGGGGGCGTTCAGGCCAGTTTCCGATTTTCAGATCGAAGAAGTTTCCGACGATCAGGTTGAAGTACTTATGGTATTCAGACCAGTTTTCCGGTGTTCAGACCGAGGCGGTATCCAGACCGAGGGGGCGTTCAGGCCAGTTTCCGATTTTCAGATCGAAGAAGTTTCCGACGATCAGGTTGAAGTACTTATGGTATCCAGACCAGTTTTCCGGTGTTCAGACCGAGGCGGTATCCAGACCGATGTGGCGCTCAGGCCAAGTTTCCGATTTTCAGATCGAAGAAGTTTCCGACGATCAGGTTGAAGTACTTATGGTATCCAGACCAGCTTTCCGGTGTCCAGACCGAGGCGGGTATTCAGACCGATGTGGCGCTCAGGCCAAGTTTCCGATTTTCAGATCGAAGAAGTTTCCGACGATCAGGTTGAAGTACTTATGGTATCCAGACCAGTTTTCCGGTGTCCAGACCGAGGCGGGTATTCAGACCGATGTGGCGCTCAGGCCAAGTTTCCGATTTTCAGATCGAAGAAGCTTCCGACAATTAGATCGATGCAGCTTGTGGCAGTCAGGCCAGTTTTCCGGTATCCAGACCGAAGTGGTGTTCAGACCAAAGTGGTGTTCAGACCAAAGTGGCGTTCAGGCTAATCTTCTGGTATTCAGACCGACGTCAATATTCTCATATTCCGGTGTTCAGTATTCAGACTGAAGGGAGGCGTTCAGGCCTTGGTTATCTCTGTGTTACCAGTTATCCATATATTTCTGTTTTGGTATTCAGGCCGACTTTCTCCGTACCAGACGGGTTTTTTCTTCAAGATTGTTTCTTTGCCGATTCTGACAGGCACTGTTAATTATTTCCCATCAGAGTGCAAATTGTTCGTCTGTTCTTGGTATTCAATCACTCTTCATCCTGATCATCTGAAAGCCGAGGCTATTCATATCGACAGGTTCTAAGTGGATTGAATAGGGGCAGCTGTAACACCTCAAAATTTGCCCTCCTCTCTTGGGACTAGCTTGGGCATTGCATATCATTTTGTAGGTCATTAGGCATTGCATAATTGCATATCATGTGGCTACATTGAGCAAGTCATCCTCCTAAGTCTTGATCAGAAGATAAAAGAGGTTGATATGCAAGCTGAGGGTTTCATTGATTGAATTGATCACTAATCATCTGAGGGTGTGTGATTCAAATTAGGGTTTCATGGTTTCTCAAGGAGATTGAGCTTGATCTTGGTTGCAATGCTACATCATCATCATCATGGTCTTGATATCAACCAAGAGATTGATCAGATACCTTGAGATTAGGGTTTTGACCTCTGGTCAACCCTAATCAGTTGTATTAGGCCAATCAGATCTTGGCAAGGAGATGGGGTTTTCAATGGATATGGGGATCATTTCATGATTATATTGAGCTTATAGAAGCTAGGGTTTCATCATTGAGCCATTTCATCAGGAGTTTGAGGCTCAAGTGGATCAATGCACAACCAATTCATCTATCAGTCAGAAAAAGTCAACTGTGGTCAACTGTGCCTGAGTTGATGGATTTGGAGGTGGGAGAGGGTTAGAGACACTTCATTCATGTCTAAACAAGTTTCATTTGACATTTCAGACATCAAGAATGAAGAAAATAAAGTCAGATGAAAACTTTCCAAAAATAGAAAGTGACTTGTAATTGAAAATTGCCAAAAATGGAAAGTTTTTCACCCCAAAATTACGTGTCCAAAAATGATTCAAATGAAATTTTGTTCAACATTAAAGTTGTAGATCTTTCTCTCACCTTTCCAAAAAGTCCAAGAACATGAATTTCTCATGTGTGGTTGGCAAATTGTGATCAAATCATTTTCAGAAAATGTTGAAATTCAAAGTGGCATAACTTTTGAATGGAATGGCCAAATTGGGTGATTCTTTTTTGAGCAAGTCACATTTGACATGAAATTTCATGATGCATCATCACATTTCATCAAAAATCATCATAGCAAAATGGCATTTTTCAAGTGAACCATTTAAAAATTGGTGGGAAAAATAGTGATTTTCAAAAATACATGGCATTTGCACTTCAAACCTTTTCCAACACATTCTAAATGTCAAATATGACTTGTTTGCACTGCATTGGCACTGTTACATTGGCTGAATTAGAAAAGGATATTTTGGCCAAAACACATGAAAATTGCACTTTGCTAATTCACTTGGATTTTGCTAATTTGGATTAACACATGGATTAGCATATGGTATAAAGCATTAATCATAACAGAAACTGCATAATCACAATTCACTTTTCAGATCTAAACTCAGAAATTTCTCAAATTCTCTCAATTCTCTCAAATTCTCCTCACACTTTTTTTCACTTTTTGGATCGAAATTCTTGATGCTTTCTGTTTTCTTTGATGCTAACCTTCATCTGTAGGATTGATTGAAGAACTGTTGAAAGTAATTGGTGAAGAACATTGGCAAATTCGCAGCTGTTGAAAACCTTGCTCATCCATGGCAGTTTTAAAGTTCATCATCATCGTGCACCGTTGAGCTAAAAGATTCATTCCATTCACTTTCCTAATCATCATTGAACTTCTGTTTTCCACTTCCAAGCCTCAAAAACGCCAGAATCAAGCACTGCACATTCATAAGGTCAGAATTCAAATCTTTCGATTCTTGGAATTGACATGTGGTTTAGGTAGATCCTTCAACATAGAGTAGAATGAAACTTGAATCGTGCGTTTTCGTTGAGTATTGATTGAGAAATCTGGAATTGAAGTTTGATGTTCAAATGTTGTTTTGATCGATTCATGTTGTGTAGTTAGAATTAGGTCAAATTAAGTTCATATTCGTGTTGTGCTTTGTAACATCTTTCCAACGGTGTATGGATTGTTGAATTTGGTTGAAGTTTGTTCATGTTGGATGTTGATGATGAACACGTGATGAAGCTGTCCAGAAATTGCCAGAATGCGTGCTAGATCCATGTAGTCGTCACTGTTCATGCTTAATTGTGTTTAAGCGCGCTAGGCTTTCAAAATGCACCACTGTTCAATCCTGCTGTAGCGCGGCCTCCTTGGCCTAGCGGTTAGTGAGGAAGCATGTGACCGCTACGTACACGCTTCGAGTTCGTGCTGCAACATTTTGTATTTTGCCTTGCCAATTTATTTTCCTTAGGCTTCATGTGCATGCCTTAATTCCACACATTTTTTTATTTTTTTCCTCAACATCAAAAATCCATATCTAACTCATTTTTGATCCAAATTCTATGCAATTTTTTGCATCATTCTCCTTGTCATGTGCTGGATTTTATGAATATTTTTAATCAAATTGTGCACGTGTGGAAAAATTATTTGGCTAGGGGTTGTTTGAATGTGTCTTTTGTGCACCATGCTCACTCTTTCATTCATAAAATGATGATGCTTCATTAGAAATTCATGAAATATTTTGTGCATGTTCTAGCCATCTTAAGAAGCATTTTGATATGTGGTTTGTAATTTTTGGATTCCTGGATTGAGAGTTATGACATGATCTTTGTATGTGTTACATTTTGTGCCATGCCATGCTTTGTGCAACTTCTTGATTTTATTTTCCTTGCCATGTGAATCTGAATTGAGCTGGATTTTTGTATGAGATTGCATATGGATGTTGAGAATACATGTGAATTTTTCTGGAATTTTTGGATGTGTTTCCTATTTGATTGGGATTTTATTTGCTGTTTAGTCATTTGTTGACTTTTTGTGAGACATGTTTCCATTTGATTTGTGAAATTCTGGTTATTAATTGGATGAATGTGAAATTTTGTGGAGTGATTGTAGACATCTTGAGGTACATCTTGGTTTTAGTCCCATTCATTTATCATATTTTATTTCTGTTTTGTGATGGATGGAAGTTGATGCATGTTTTGATGCATTGTATGAGCTTGTATGAACTTGTCTGGACTTTATGAATTTCATTGACTTGCTTCCCTTGGTCCAAATGAGCTGAAATTTGGTATGATTGACATGTTATGGATGCTGTTTGATCATGAATTTTTTGAGGATTTATCGAAGTGTTTTGGTATTGATTTGATTGTGATCATTCTGTTTGGTCCTTTGAAGTTCTAAATTGCATGTTTGATGCTTTTTCCTTCATGAAATGATAATGATGAACGATATGAATGTGGAACCACTTGGGTTTGATTCTTAATTGTTTGATCTTGATGTTGGATAATTTTCACTTGCTGTTTTGAATTTTTCACCTCCTTTGGACCCTAGGCTTGTCCTAGTGGTCTTGTTTCTCATGTTTGAATGTGATTTTCAGGTTGAGAAGCAAATGCTTTAAGGAGATTAATGCAAGTTGATTGAGTTTGGTTGATTGTTATGAACTAACTTGTTCTATTTTGTAGGATGCTTAGCTCACTTGCTTTGGACTTGTGCTTTGCACATGTGATTGATTATACATTGTCTATTGATTCTTATCTTGTCTGTTTTGACTTTGTGATTGGTATACTGACTGTATTTGATTGATTTCAGGTACATTAGTTGCTAATAGTTCTTTGAGAACTTGTTGTGCTGCTGCTTGATTGTATAAACCAATTGAGGTAGACTCTCTTGTCTCCATGTAGTCTGGAAGACCTGGCTTGTTATTTAGCCAGGCAACTGTCTGAAGTCCTCCTTAAGAGGCGATGTTTGTGATTGTTTAACTTTGTCCCCAAGCAGGAAAAGACCTTGATTAAGGCAATTGGCAGAACCCAAGGGATGTGAAATCCATCCCCTGCTATTCTTGTTGAGTCGTCCCTCTGCTCACACCACTGTGTTGATGCATTGGGACATTAACCCAAGATCCATGTACAGTTGTACAGTTGAGTCAGAGTCATGAGTGTAGAAGGGTTCCCACTTTCTGAACCCACACTCCTTTGTCTGAAGCTCTCCCTGGCCAGAGATAAGAGCTGTGAGGCACACCCCTCACTTCCATTTCATCTGGCTTCACCCTGACTCTCAATGTCAGGGTTAAGAGCTAATATCACCTGACACAGTTGTGTTGCTTTTGCAACTTAACCCTTGATTGAGCCCACCTTGTCTGGATATAGTGTGTGCTAATTGCGAATGTTTGCTTTGTTTTGATTATGCTTGCATGCTTTGTTTTGCCTGTTTAGGATTAGCTTGCTGCCTGTGCAAGTTAGGATAGAAACCATAACATAGGGCAATGATGCATGATAACATCTAGGCTCGAGTCCAGCTCCCTAGTAGTGTGTCTCCCTTTGTATCTGGTTAGAATTTCTTTCCCGTTCAGGGGAACTACGTCGCCCTGATCCTCATACCAGATGAGGTACGTAGGCAGGAGACCGTGCGAGGTCTCTCTGGGCAACCCTTTTTCTTTTTTGTGTGTGTTTGCTTGACAGTTGCTAGGCTCGAGTGCCTGACTCCTTAGTAACTTGTTGCTTGTTTCTTCTTGTGTGTCTGGATATGGATGTAAGACCAGTGATTGGCTGTCCGTATCCTGATTGTGTTTGTTTGGTTCGGAAGCCGATGTAAGTCCAGCAATTGGCGTTTGGGTTCCAAGTTTGCCTGCGTTTGTGTGTGTCCTATTTGGCGTGCGTGAGCCGAACTACGGCAGCTCTGATTCTCGTTCCAGACGAGATACGTAGGCATAGGATGCGATATCCTAGCGAGCCCTCTCCCCTCTTTCCCCACCTGTGTTGTCTTCAGTGTGTGTGTGTGATGTTTATTTTAGCAACCTTTTTCTATCGTTTGAGCGTGGATCCCGTCGAGTACGACGGACGTGAGGGGTGCTAATACCTTCCCCTTGCGTAACCGACTCCCGATCCCATTCTCTTTGGTCGCGAGACCATGTTTTTCCCAGGTTTACTTCGAGCGTTTCCTTTCCCTCTTTTGGGATAAATAACGCACGGTGGCGGCTCTGTGTTGTGTTTGTTTTAGCCCGCCGGTTGTTTTTCGCGGATGCGACACTAGGTTAACATTCTTTTTCGGTATTCAGACTGACTCTCACCGTACCAGACGGATTCTTCTTTCAAGACCACCTCTTTGCTGTTTCTGACAGGCATTGTTACTTCACTTCACTTCAGTGCAAATTTTCGGGCTTTTATTATATTCAATCCCTTGATACCTCGAAAGTGCGAAAGTCGCTGCTATCTTCTTTTCGGGACTCCAGTTGATTGAATAGGGGCAGCTGTAATACCTCAAAATTTGCCCCCTCATGCATGCATTCATTTTTAGGTCATTTAACATTTCACATTGCATTTCATCATGTCAATCGGAATTAGATCCAAGAAACTTGAATATCATCCAAGACACTTTGTGGGTCCTATCTGGGTGATCAGTCAACACAAAGGAATGGCTTGAGATACTTCCAACATGTTCAAATGGGGTCTATTCATCAGTCAAAACGTTAATCTTGAAGGAGAAAAAGTTTGTTCATGAACTGTCATGCTCGCTAGGCGAAGCCCACGCGTTTCGAAAAAAAAAACGAAAAAAAAAATTAAAATAAATAAATAAATAAATAAAATATAACAGAAAAATCTTGGACTTGGACCTCTCTCTTTTGAGCCCACAAAGTCACAAAAATCAAGTTATAAATTCTAGACTTCCATCTCCCAAAAAACCCTGGGAAAAAGATAGTGAGAGAAGAGCTAACAGAGTTCAGAGCAACCTCCAGAGACTGAAAGGAACTCATCTACAAATAGCCAATTCCATCTCATATAAACCCTCAGATTGCTTTCCAAACCCAACCGGGCAATTCAATTTCATTCGATCTCTTCAATCAGGTTTTCCCTATTTCCATTACTCTATGCTTTCAATTTGAATGCTCTGAATGTATGAGATATTACCGTTAGGTTTTGCATGTGGGCACATGTTTTAGTATGTATGTCATGTCTTGATGTGTGGATCCTTGCCCCTGACTTTGAATTTTGATACCCTTTTGATGCATGTGTTTAACAAGAGGTTTAGGCCTCCTACACTTGGTTGCTTTTTGTGAGCTCTTTTTGTGAATTTTAATGGCATGATTCATGTGGTTACATTTTGATTTGGGGCAACTCTTGATTGCACCCCATCTTGTCACTCTAACCTGTTTGTTGAGTTTTTTGTGAGGGCTCACATGACTCCTGAAAGGATAGCTTGCTTGGCATTCCACTTTATTTGTGGGATACCACCTGGAGGTTTATTCCGATTACCTGTGCTGACTTGCTTTCTTTGGTGGTGCCAGCTTGAGAGATCTCTGGGTTTCTTGTGTCGTTAGTTGCTATTACTTCGGATCTTTATCCGTGTGGTACTTTTACATCTTTCCCGCATTTTACCGCTTTCTTAGCTAGAAGACCTCAATAAGAGGCAATGTTTTCTTTTGTTTGTTTACTTTTGTGCCCAAAGACCTCCATGCAGAGGCAATTGACGGATAAAAGGGATTAGTAATCAATCCCTTGTTATTCAGTGTGTCGTTCTTTATGCTCGCACTACGTGTCGATGCTTTAGAACAAAAGCCCAAGATCTTTTGTCCGGTCAGTCAGTGGAGAGGGTTCCACCTTTCTGAATCCCCACTTTTTGTCATGAGCTCACCCTTTCCAAGGTTAAGACCTATGAGGTCTTATCCTCATTACCCTTTTGATCTGCTCACCCTGACGTTCAATGTCAGTGGTTAAGAGCCCATTTGATTACCTTTCCATGGCTTGTTTGTCGAGGTTGATATGACCCCTCTTGACTAAAGCCCTACCCATGTATGTTTGAGCCCCCCTGTTGGCGTGTTTACTTTAAGATACATGTTTTGTGTGGTGTGATCGTTTCCCCATAAGATTGCTAGGCTTCGTATAGTCTCTCGTTTGCATGTCAATTAAGGTAGCACTGTTCCTTCGTCTAGGACTTCCTTTTTGCATGAGCATTCCTAAAACACAAATAAACTCATTGATTTTTCTTCTCCTAAGAACACGTTAACTCCTTCTACTACAGGCGAGTAAGTCTCCAAAGGTCGAGCATCCGGTAGATTGCGTAGTAACGTCGTTCATCCTAAAACACAACCCTTAACCCGTAGTTAGCCGAACTACGGCTTGCTCTGATTCTCATTCCAGATGAGATACGTAGGCATAAGACGCGATGTCTTAGCGAGCACACTTCTCCTTAGCCAATAGGTTAGCCGAGCTACGAAGACTCTGATTCTCATATTCATATGAGATACGTATGCAGTGGATGCGACATCCGTGCGAGTCATTTTCTTTTGACCCCCCTTTTAGTAAATAGTACATTAGATAAACCTACACCCTTTAGACAAGAACAACAAAAGTGGATCTCGTAGAGTACTACAGATGCGTAGGGGTGCTAATACCTTCCCTTTGCATAATCAGCTCCTGAACCCAAGATTTGGTTGCGAGACCTTGTCTTTTCCTTTCCTCTTTTCAGGTTTACTTCGAGCGTTTCCTTTCCCTCCTTTGGGATAAATAACGCACGGTGGCGACTCTTCTGTCATCTCTTTTCTCGCCGATTGTTTTTTTCGCATTCCTTTTTTCAGGTTGCGACAGCTGGGCCTTCAACCCTCCCTAGCCAAGGAGTAGAGGAGTTGAGAGATGAAGACCGTTCACGTGCTTGGATCCGTGAACGAGAGGAGTTGCTTCAGCATATCAGAGAGAAGGATGCTTTGATAGAGTTCCTTGAGCACCAAGTTATTGATGATCCTGATGACGCATTGACTTCTCTACTTCCTCACTCTTCCAAGTTTTGGAAGAGGAAGTATGATTGACTCGCCAAAGAGAAGGCAGATATGGAGGCAGCCTATAAGAGGGAGGTGAAGAGGCTTCGTGCAGCTCATCTTCCGATCTCGAGGGCTTTGGACGATTTCTTCTAGGGATCCATAGGATGTTCATTTTCCTTCTCTCTTGTATTGTATCTGGTTACCAAGACTGTACTTCTTTGGCGTAAAAACATTTCCAAATATTAATTGACGTGATATTTTCGTATGTGATAAACGTTTAATATTTCCAAAATTTGCAAATAAGACTCTAAAGTTCCTCTGATATAAATATTAAATCATAAGCATTGCATGCATCATGTTTATCTATTCCTAGGGGTTTATATCTTCTTCTTGATTCTAGTCGGGGTTTTCTTACATTGTTTATCTAATGTCAGACTAGAATCAAGGGGTAGAATACCCTTTGAAATTGATAAACATGTCATTGCGTTTGCATATTCATTAGCATGTCTTGCATAACAGGTACCGTCGTAGTGTTCTCATCTTGTTTGGTATTCCACTATTAGGATAGCTGACTCAGGCATTCACCGATACGGTACCCGAAGGAATCAACAGAGAGCAATGGAAGGTTTACAAGCAGAGCTCGCTGAGATGAGGATTCGCATGAATCAGTTCATGGAAGTGGTCCAAGGAGTGGCTCAGGGACAGCAGGAGATTAGATTGTTGGCACAGGGGAATCCCCCTACTACTCAACCGGAGGTTGTGGCTGACCCTCCCGCTGGAGAGGCTAATGGACCCAATGGACCGGGGCCTATCCCAATCCCACATGGCAACCTTGTTCAACAACTCATCCATGATGATCAGGAGGATCAATTCCCCCTGCTTCAGGAGGACTTTGGCATGGGTCATGGTATGGACTCTATGTTTCGGAGACTGAAAGAGAGGTTGAAAGTTGTGGAAGGGCAGAATGCTCTTGGTGTGGATGTTGTTGAATTGGGGCTGGTCCCAGGCGTGAGAGTTCCGCCAAAATTCAAAGTCTCTGTGTTTGATAAGTACAATGGAAACTCTTGCCCGAAGACTCATATACAAGCTTACTTCCGCAAGATGATCGCGTATTCTGATGATGAGAAGTTGCTCATGTACTTCTTCCAGGACAACCTAGCTGGGGCATCCTTGGAGAGGTATATGAGGCTGGACAGAGCCTATATTCGCTGTTGGAGAGACCTGGCTGAGGCCTTTGTGAAGCAATATCAGTACAATGCAGATATGGCACCTGACAGGACTCAGCCCCAGAATCTGTCTCTCAAGAGCAACGAGTGCTTCAAAGAGTATGCTCAACGCTGGAGAGAGTTGGCTTCCCGTGTTCGGCCTCTGATGTTGGAAAAAGAGATGGCCAACATGTTTATGAACACACTGTCTGGGTCTTATTTGGAGCGTCTGGTGGGTTGCAACGCCTCAAATTTTGCTGATGTGGTCTCTACCGGTGAGAGAGTGGAGAACTACTTGAAGACATGTAAGATCCAAAATGGGGTTGGATCATCTTCGGGGTCAAAGAAGTCGTTCTTAGGAGGACAGAAGAGGAGAGAAGGGGATGAAATGCCATATATTCTTATCAGAACAGGGGTAACCGGAGGAATAACTTTCAGAATTACCATCAACAACCTTATGTTGCAGCTGTTGGTGTAAGCCCTAGAGGCCAATACTTTTGGTACTTGTATCGAATTATTTAAAGGAATTTTCTTTATTATGGTTGATTAATAAAGTCCCTGGAATAGATAGTCCATTTAATGTATTAAGTGTGACTTAATCATGAGAACACATTAAACATAAGGACACTATTCTTAAAGTATCCGTAGTCGAGCTTTAATGTGAAGTGGGATAACATTAAAGCATTAAGACTATTATGTTTGTAGACTGATGATCACATCTCATGGATCATGGATAAAGAGTTATCAAGTCTTAAACATAGGTATGAATATTAGGAGTAATATTTATACCGGATTGACCCGCTATGAGAATACTATATAGAAAGTTATGCAAAGTGTCATAAGTTATTCTCATGGTGATAATAGTGTATACCACTCTTCGACCTGAAACCACTATGGATCCTAGATGTAGAGTCGAGTGCTTTATTGCTGATCCAACATTGTCCGTAACTGGATAACCATAAAGACAGTTGATGGGTACTCCACGAAGCATGCTGAGGGACATGAGTGTCCTAGATGGAATTTGTCAATCCTGCGTAACAGGATAAATGTCTATGGGCCCAATATTGAACTGGACAAGGGTGACACGGTATATACCTTGTGTTCGATTTTATACATAAGGGCAAAGGGGTAATTATACACATAATTATTATCACAGGAGGTTTTGTCAGATCACATGACATTTTCGTGACTTGGGTAGCAGTGATGTGTTGCTAGATACCGCTCACTGTTTATTATGTTAAATGCGTGATTTAATATAATTGCCAACGCCGCGAAAACCTATAGGGTCACACACAAAGGAGGGATTGATGAGAGATAGAGTAACTAAGGAACACCGTAAGGTACAATGCACTTAAGTGGGAGACGAAATATGGTAAGGTACCAAATACTTAAGTGATTTTGGGCATATTATAAGATATGGGCCAAAATACACTTAAGTGGGCTTTTTAGCTTGAAGCCCACACAAGTGGTTCTATAAATAGAACCCCTTGGGTAGAAGCATTGTCACTCCAATCCACTCATTTGTTTCCCTCTTTCTCTCACTCAAAGCCTTCATTCACAAACAACTAGCACTGCGATTGAAGGAATCCGTTCGTGTGGACTGAGTAGAGATGTTGTCATCGTTCAACGTTCGTGATCGCCCCGTGGATCTGTATCAAAGGTTTTGATCATTATCAGAGATCTGCACCAAAGGTTTGAATCGCCACAAGAGGTAACGATTCTATCACTGTTCATGCCCATTCGTAAGGATCACTAAATGGAGAATTTTTTAAATTCCGCTGCGCCTTGGATGGCAATTCTCCAACATCAGTAGTGACCATTCCGGCTGCAGCACCAGTGCAACAACAACAACCTCAACGTCAACAAAGTCAATACCAACAACAACAGGGTAACAGACCTGCTTATCAACAGAGAAGAGGATGATGGATAGGCATTTTCACACTCTTCCGATGTCGTATGCCCAGTTGCTTCCCAACCTTCAACATTTACAACTTGTGCAGTTATGCATTTTGGCTCCTCCCATTGGCAGGCTTCCAGTGTATTATGACGCCAATGCTAGATGTGAGTTCCACTCTGGGGCACCTGGCCACACTATTGAGAACTGCAAAGTTTTTAAGCACGTAGTTCAGGACCTTATTGATTCAAAGGCCATTAACTTTGCGTCGGCTCCTAATGTTGTCAATAATCCTATGTCGCAGCATGGTGGGGCAAATGTTAACATGGTTGAAGGAGAAGCCAAATCAGTTGGCCAGATCTTTGCAATCAACGAGGAAGATGAGGATAGTGATTGCGACATTGACAACTGGGTGCGTCCAAGGGTCCCGGGTGAACTTCTCCGCAATTGGTCTTCTGAAGAGATTATCCAAGCCACTCTTCTTGAAGAGTAATTTTCTTTGTTTATTCATGCATATCCAAGTCTTACGGCCCGCCCAGGGCGTAATGACTCATTGTAGGGCTCATCTATGTGGATACCTGGATTTTTTATCATAAATAAATGACGTCTTTTTGCATTCAAATATTTTGTTCACTGTCTTTCTATTTTTGCAGTTTTCAAAAATCAAAAATAAAAAAGTATACATTTGGCAATGTTTTGTTTAGTTTCCACTTCTTGTTCACACTCATAAGCACATACCATCACTCATGCAGATGCACGTCACCGGATCCTATTGATAACAGTTCTGCTATGGCTCGCTTCGACTTTGAAATCCAATCTTTCAAGCTGAAAAAGAGGGTGATGAAGACTGTGAACTCCCTGAAGAACTTGCCAGGTTATTAAAACAGGAGGAAAGGGTCATTCAACTGCATCAAGAGTCTGTTGAAGTGATTAATCTTGGCACCGAGGACGTCAAGAGAGAGATCAAGATAGGGGTTGCTTTGGAAGATAATGTGAAGAAGGGGCTGATTGAATTGCTGCAAGAGTATGTTGACATCTTCGCTTGGTCTTATCAGGACATGCCAGGGCTTGACACCGACATTGTGGTACACCATTTGCCTCTCAAAGAGGATTGTCCTTCGGTCAAGCAGAAGCTCAGAAGAACAAGACCAGAGATGACTGTCAAGATAAAGGAAGAAGTGCAAAAACAATTGGATGCAGGGTTTTTAGCGGTTACAAATTATCCGCCATGGGTTGCAAATATCGTTCCAGTACCTAAAAAGGATGGAAAGGTACGGATGTGTGTTGACTACCGGGATCTGAACAGAGCTAGTCCTAAAGATGATTTCCCATTACCTCACATCGATGTTTTGGTGGATAACACGGCTCAGTTCTCAGTATTCTCCTTCATGGATGGCTTTTCTGGCTATAATCAAATTAAGATGGCACCAGAAGACATGGAGAAGACAACTTTCATACCCCATGAGGCACCTTCTGCTACAAGGTGATGCCGTTTGGTCTGAAGAATGCTGGGGCAACATATCAACGAGCTATGGTAACTCTTTTCCATGATATGATTCATCATGAAATCGAGGTTTATGTTGATGATATGATTGCCAAATCTCAGACGGAAGAAGAACATTTGGTGAATTTGCAGAAACTGTTTGAGCGTTTGAGGAAATTCAAGTTGAGGCTTAATCCTAACAAGTGTACTTTCGGGGTGAGATCTGGAAAACTGCTGGGTTTTATTGTTAGTGAAAAAGGGATTGAGGTGGATCCGGCCAAAGTGAAAGCAATACAATAAATGCCTGAGCCAAGAACAGAAAAACAAGTCTGTGGTTTCTTAGGAAGGTTAAACTACATTGCAAGGTTCATCTCTCATCTAACAGCCACGTGTGAGCCAATATTCAAATTGTTGAGAAAAGATTAGGCCATCAGGTGGAGTAATGATTACCAAAGGGCTTTCGAGAAGATAAAAGAGTATTTGCATAATCCTCCAATCCTTATGCCTCCGGTCCCAAGGAGACCGCTGATTATGTATTTGACAGTACTTGATAATTCCATAGGTTGTGTTCTCGGTCACGATGAGATAGGTAGGAAAGAGCATGCCATCTACTACTTGAGTAAAAAAATCACAGATTGCGAGTCGAGATACTCAATGCTTGAAAAGACATGTTGTGCACTTGCATGGGCTGCTAAGCGATTGAGACAATACATGTTGACTCACACAACCTTACTGATCTCCAAAATGGATCCAGTCAAGTATATATTTGAGAAGCCAGCTCTCACCGGAAGGGTTGCTCGTTGGCAAATGGTACTGACAGAGTACGACATCCAGTATACATCCCAGAAAGCCATCAAAGGGAGTATTCTGTCACACTATCTTGCTCAGCAGCCGATTGATGATTATGAGCTGATGAAGTTTGATTTTCCGGATGAAGACATCATGTTCCTCAAGATGAAAGACTGTGAAGAGCCAGTTGTTGAGGAGGGACCTGATCCAGATGAAAAGTGGACTTTAATGTTTGATGGGGCCGTCAATGCCAAAGGAAGTGGAATTGGTGCTGTCATTACCACTCTGAAAGGTGCCCACATGCATTTCACCGCTCGTCTGACTTTTGAGTGCACCAATAATGAAGCTGAGTATGAAGCTTGTATCTTGGGTATCGAGCAAGCCATTGATTTGAGAATCAAGACTCTGGATATCTTCGGAGATTCAGCTCTAGTGATCAATCAAGTGAATGGTGATTGGAATACTCTCCAGCCTAATCTGGTCCCCTACAGAGACTACACGAGAAGACTGTTGACTTTCTTCACAACAGTAAGGTTGTATCATATACCTCGTGATGAGAACCAGATGGCAGATGCTCTTGCTACTCTATCCTCCATGATCAAGGTGATTCGGTGGAACTATGTTCCCAGGATCGATATTATGCGCCTTGATAGGGCCGCATATGTGTTTGTTGCTGAACTGGTAGTTGATGACAAGCCCTGGTATCACGACATCAAGTGCTTTCTGAAGAATCAAGAGTACCCTGCAGGGGCATCCAACAATGACAGAAAGACTTTGAGAAGATTGGCAGGCAGTTTCTTCTTGAACAAAGATGATATGCTGTATAAGAGGAACTAAGACATGGTTTTGCTCAGATGCGTGGATAGACACGAAGCAGACATGTTAATGCAGGAAGTTCATGAAGGCTCCTTCGGTACTCATACCGGCGGACATGCAATGGCTAAGAAATTGTTGAGAGCAGGTTATTACTGGATGACCATGGAATCTGATTGTTTCAAATATGCTCGGAAGTGTCATAAATGCCAGATTTATGCTGATAAGGTGCATGTGCCGCCAAATCCTCTGAATGTGATGTCTTCGCCGTGGCCGTTTGCTATGTGGGGCATTGATATGATTGGAAAGATTGAGCCGACTGCTTCCAATGGGCATTGCTTCATCCTTGTTGCCATCGACTATTTCACCAAGTGGGTCGAAGCAACGTCATTTGCGAAGGTCACCAGACATGTGGTTGCCCGATTCATCAAGAAAGAAATCATTTGTCGTTATGGGATTCCCGAAAGAATCATTACTGATAATGGTTCTAATCTCAATAACAAAATGATGAAAGAGTTGTGCAAGAACTTCAACATTCAACATCACAACTTTTCCCCTTATCGTCCTATGAACGGTGTTGTTGAGGCAGCAAATAAGAACATAAAGAAGATTGTGCAGAAGATGGTCGTTACGTACAGAGATTGGCATGAGATGCTACCCTTCGCCTTGCATGGGTACCGTACTTCAGTACGTACATCGACCGAGGCAACCCCTTACTCCCTTGTGTATGGTATGAAAGCAGTCCTACCTGTTGAAGTGGAGATTCCTTCTCTAAGAGTCCTGCTGGATGTCAAGTTAGACGAAGCTGAATGGATTCAGACAAGGTTCAATGAGTTGAGTCTTATCGAAGAGAAGCGAATAGCAGCCATTTGTCATGGGCAATTGTATCAGAGTCGGATGAAGAGAGCCTTTGATCAGAAAGTGCGTCCTCGATGCTTCCAAGTCGGAGATTTGGTGTTGAAAAGGATCCTTCCTCCTCAGACAGATCACAGGGGCAAGTGGACTCCTAACTATGATGGACCGTATATTGTCACCAAGGTTTTTGATGGTGGAGCCTTAATGCTTGAAACTATGGATGGTGAAAACTTCACTTCCCCTGTGAACTCAGACGCAGTTAAAAAATACTTCGCATAAAATAGACCTGCTGGACGATAAAAAGAATAGTCCAGGCAAAAAAATGGGCATCCCGGCGAACCAAGAAAATGAAAAAGGTTCGGGCAAAAGTTAGGGATTAAAAAATGAAAAGATTGTACACCCAGTAAGTTGAAAACCTAAAAGGGCAACTTAGCAAAAATGGGTATCCCAGTGGATTGAAAACCCGAAAGGGCGATCCAGGCAAAAGTTAGGGATTAAGCGAATGGCTGCATTTTGAGTAGTTCTGAATATCATCTCGTGTCGATAACCGGAAACTTCCGAAGGATAGGAAACAGTCCAATCACCTTTTTCGGAAAGCTGATCATCTGGAGGATCTTGAAGACGAGCAAATCATAGCAGAATTGGAACCCGATAGAAATCCATTTCACATTGCCATTAGATTAATTTCTGTTTTTTATCTGTTGTGCAATTACCTCTTTCCAGGGATTGCTTCCTGATGTAAATACCTATTCATAGGCCACTCAATCAATAAAATCATGTTATTCAGTACATCTCTGTGTTCATTTTCATTTTACTGTTTTGTTTGCAAAAATGACGTCTGAATTTTTGATAAACATTGCATCATGAAACATAAGAGCTTTACAGGTACATGCTTAATAAACATTGAAAATTGCTGTAAATTTTAAGTGCTTTGGATCGTCTATTCAAAACAGGTACACTCGGGGCATTTCCTTAAGGTCCCCATCAAATGATCGCGGATGTTTTTCCTCAACAGTTGGAATTTGGTATCTTATCCCTGCAGAGCTGGTCCGAGCGCTGGATTCTTCAATCCCCAACAGGCTCTCACTGTTGTACTTCCCTAAGCATTTGTTTCAGATTATACATTCACCAGTAGAGTCGACAGTGTCAGACTGTATATCCCCAGCAGAGTTGACAGTGCCAGACTGTATCTTCCCAGTAAAAGCGCCTGCTCCTCAAAGTTCGATGCCAGATCGATGATCTCGACGCTAGACCCATGGTCTCTTTCCTTGAAGCAGAATATCGGTACCGTATCGGTGGTTACTTCCCTTGCTGAGTCGTCTCTCTCGCAGATTATGGTTGCCAGAACCACTGCCGCTTTCCTCAGCAACAAGTTTTCAGTGCCATTCTCTCACCAATCAGAGCCTCGATATTTTGTTATTTTCCAGAACACCGTGTGGCGGGTCATTTCCCCCCAGAGTTCTTTGTGCTGTGCATCTCCAACAACCTTGCCAGGATCCAGAAGATGGTGATCATTTCCCCAGCAGAATTCCTTGCCTCATCTTTGCGTTCTCTCTAATCAAGCATTTCGCATCCCTGCATGTAGAATCATATTGCATTGCATCCTCCCAAATTGCATAGCATTTCCATTTTCATGGAGCATTACGCCATTGAAAAATTCAAACATATGCATGTAAAGCATAAGGCATTCTCGGTGTCCCAAGTGATAAGCCAGAAGTTGTTTCCAGTACTCAGACTGAAGATTATTCATGACTTATCTTTATTATTCCCAGCAGGGGTCGTTGGCCCACGCGCCGCCTCAATTATCATTTTCCCTATTTCTGTCGATGCTGACAGACATGAAAGTTTCTGGTATTCAGACCGAAGTGGCATTCAGGCCAGTTTTCCAATGTTCAGATCGAAGAAGTTTCCGACATTCAGGTCGATGCAACTTGTGGCATTCAGGCCGGTTTTTCGGTATTCAGACCGAAGTGGCATTCAGGCCAATTTTCCGATGTTCAAATCGAAGAAGTTTCCGACATTCAGGTCGATGCAACTTGTGGCATCCAGGCCAGTTTTCCGGTATTCAGACCGAAGTGGCATTCAGGCCAGTTTCCCAGTGTTCATACCGATGTTTGATAATCAAGTATCGTCCGATGCTCAGATCGAAGTCATTTCCAGTATTCAGATTGATGAGCGGCATTCAGGCCATGGTTATTTCTGTGTTACCATTTATTTTGGTATTCAGGCTAACATTCTTTTTTCGGTGTTCAGACCGACTCTCACCGTACCAGACGAATTCTTTTTCAAGACCACCTCTTGGCCGATTCTGACAGGCATTGTTACTTCATTTTTTCACTTCAATGTAAATTTTTGGGCTTTTATCGTATTCAATCACTTGATACCTCGAAAGTGCGAAAGTCGTTGTTATCTTCCTTTCGGGTTTCCAGTTGATTGAATAGGGACAGCTGTAATACCCCAAAATTTACCCTTCATTTTTCCTGGAAGCGTGGGATTATGTTTTACACTTCATTAGCATCATATTAGGTCATACTCATTGCATACTGCATTAGTGACATGAAGATCAGGTTTTGATCGATCACTCCTTAACAGAAGGAGCCCACGCAAAGCAAGATTGAGAATTGGACTTCATTTTCTAAGTATACAAGTCTCAAGGGTCTCAGGGGGGTCCAATTATCTTATTATGGTCCTCAGTTCATCAGTGAAGGATTCAAAGCTATCAGAGTGTTCATTTGGATTTAATCAGAAATTAGGGTTTCATGGCTACCTGCAACGGGCAATGTTTGGTTGGAAGTAGAGGAGCTCATCCATGTCATGATTAGAGAGGCATCTTGGCCTAGGAAGATTCACAATTATCTCAGAAAGATCCATTGGCAATTAGTGCAATCAGTTCCTGATCATTTTGCCCTAAAACTAGGGTTTGGTATAAAATCAGTTTATTTTTTATTCTTTGGGTGAAACTCTTTTCCATGGCCCTCCATATGTCCACAAGGTTCTACATACAAAAAATCATCTCTTTATTTGAGCTAGAAGTGCTTCAATTGATCAATGGAATCAGGAATCAGATAGTTTGGGAAAAGTCGATTGTGGGGCCAGAAAAGTCAACTCTTGACATTTTGAGAGTGGAATCTCAAAATCCATGCCTAGGGGATCCTACATGTGAAATTTGACCAAGGTTGGATCATGGATTCATCATTTAATCAGGAATTGGAAAAGTTACTTAATTTGGAAACGGTTGACTTTCCATTTAGGGCAAGTTTTCATGATCATTGCACTCACTTTAAGCCCATTTTGCATCAAGATAAAAGCTCCATTTGAACATTTCTCCAACATTAAAGTTGTTCCTCTTGTTCCAAGCTTTCTAGAGATATAAAGTTTGCTCCATTTGGATTAGAATTGAGAAAGTTATGCTTAGTCAAAGTGAGACATTTTTTTAGGACACTTAGAAAAATTTCTAAGTCCAAAATCTTCAAAATTTGTCAAGACTTCTTGGCCAGTTTTCTTGCACTTCAAGGCATTATTTAAAAATACTTTCTTCACAACAATTGCACCTTGCCATGTCCTCTTTCACATCCGTTTTGAATCATCTCATTTGGATCCATGGTTTAAGAGATACATTCATTTAAAGTGGGCACCATGACTTGATTTTCTATGAAGATTTTGGGTCTGGCTGGCCCAATCAGATTTTCTAAGCATGTTGCACAAACCAGTCACGTTTTTTACCTCTTTTGGCCATGCATTGGACATCCATTCACTTAAGTTTGGCCCAAAATAACAACATTTTACACATCACTTCACACTTTTATTCTTATGAATAAATCACTTATTAAAAAACCCATGAGAACACCTAATCCACCCTATTTAAGAAGCTGAAACCCTAACCCTAAAGGAGCATTGAAATTTCGTGGCAAGGAGGCAAAGTTTAATCACATATCAGATTCTATTCCTCTTCCATTCCATTTCTACTTTCCATTAGGTAATCATCTCTTCCATGGCCATGTTTTGATATATCTATGATTGCTTACCATGTTCATCACCATTAATCCTTCCATTTTCATATTTCTTTTTCTTATTTAAAATATTTTCTTCGTCCATAAAATTACCCAAAAATATTTTTCACTTTTCTTAACGTTTTATTTAATTTTATATAATTTTCATTTTCGTATTTTTTTAATATTAATATTTTATTTTAATTATTTATTCTAAATGGTCCATTCTAACACACTTTTTTTATTGATTTTATTTTTATGACTTAAAGTTATTGTTAACATTTGATTTTTGGGATGAAGGTTGACCACTGTCTCATGGTCAACCTGAACTTTTCTTGGAATTTTATTTCACATTTTCAATTTATTTTGGATTTATTTTTAACCTAGTTTGGTTGGTTGACTTTTAATTTGACTTCTGTTTTATTTTAATTAATTCACGTGCCAATTTTCATTATTTTTAAAATCCTTTTGGGGGATGATGATGTCCTGACCCCACCTTATTTAGTTTATTTTTTCATAATTTTCTTGATTAACTTACTATTTATTCTTGATTTATTTCTAACCTAGTCTTATTATTTGACTTTTGGTTTGACCTATGTTTTGTTTTAATTAATTCACGTGCCAATTTTCATTATTTTTAAAATATTTTTGAGGGATGATGATGTCCTGACCCCACCTTATTTAGTTTCATTTTTCATAATTTTCTTGATTAATTTGCTATTTATTTGGTATTTTTTAAGTTGACTTGAATTTTCAGTTGACTTCTTTATGATCGATGTTTGACTTAGGGATTGCTTATGGCAATTGAAGAGATCTTTTGATCCTCCCTTGTTCATCTTATATGCCATGTATTAGAGGCCTTTTAACTTGATTTTATTTGGTCCTTACCTCATTTCCTGATTAAATTATTCAGTGGATCCTTCGTGTGCATATTTTCATCTGTTTGATTCATCTGTTATCTTTTATACTTGTTTCTCTCATTCATGCTTTATATTGCTTGATTATTTAACATGTTCATACTCCAATGCATTGGTTAAATGCTCCATTATTTGATTCTTTGGTTTGATTATATATTGTTTATTTATCCGATCTGATTGATAACTGTTGCCTACTCGAATTGAACAACAATACCAATTGTCCTTCCCAGAATTCTTTCCTGATGATTCTCTGATCATGCCACTTCCGTGTTTTCTCCTTGTACATCTTTGCATTCTCATATGCCTGATTACGAAATTCTTCTAACTCGTGAAGTTGAAGAATTCGGGATTCACCGGCTTTTGCAAGATCACAATTTAAGAACTTGGATGCCCAAAAGGCTTTGTGCTCTAATTCCAGAGGAAGATGATAAGCCTTACCATAAATCAGCTGATACGGAGACATGCCAATTGGTGTTTTGAAAGCGGTTCGGTACGCCCATAACGCGTCATCCAATTTGATTGCCCAATCTTTTCGTGAAGCACTCACTGTCTTTTCCAAAATCTTTTTAATTTGCCGATTAGACACTTCAACTTGCCCACTCGTTTGGGGATGATATGGTGTGGCAATCTTGTGTTTCACATTATATTTCTTCAATAAGTTCTCCATGAGCTTATTCAAGAAATGTGTTCCTTCATCACTGATAAGTGCTCTAGGCACACCAAACCTTGAGAAGATGTTTTGTTTAAGGAAGTTTACCACTGCTCTCGCGTCATTAGAAGGGAGGGCTACGGCTTCCACCCATTTGGAGACATAGTCCACAGCCACCAAAATATAATTTTTTCCAAAAGAGGGTGGAAATGGCCCCATGAAGTCTATCCCCCAAACATCAAATAATTCCACTTCAAGCATGCCCTTTTGAGGCATCTGATTCCTCCTAGAAATATTTCCTGTCCGTTGGCATCTGTCACATTCCTTCACAACCACTTGGGCATCCTTAAACAACGTGGGCCAGTACAACCCTGATTGGAGGACTTTTGCGGCTGTCCTGTCTCCACTAAAGTGTCCCCCATAATCTGAGTCATGACATGCCTTTAAGACTTCATTTTGTTCTTCCTCAGGGACACATCGACGAATTAGTCCGTTTACCCCTTTCTTATACAAGAATGGTTCGTCCCACAAATAAAACCTGCAATCATGAAGAAACTTTTTCTTTTTGTTATAATCAAAGTCATCAAGAATTATACCACCCACCAGGTAGCTTGCGTAGTCAGCAAACCAAGGAACACCCACCACCGCGAGGATTCTTTCATCTATAAACTCGTCCTTTATGGGATGTTTCTCTTCCGTCTCTTCAATCGGAGACATTCGAGATAGGTGGTCAGCAACGGTGTTTTCACACCCCTTTTTGCCTCGAATTTCAAGGTCAAATTCTTGCAACAGCAAGATCCATCTGAGCAGCCTTGGCTTCGAGTCCTGTTTAGAAAAAAGATATTTCAACGCAGCATGGTCAGTATAAACAATTACCTTTGTTCCCAACACGTATTGCCGAAATTTGTCAAAGGCATAAACCACAGCCAGTAACTCCTTCTCTGTAGTTGCATAATTCATCTGGGCTGGATTCAACACATGGCTAGCATAGTAGATGACGTGGAGGCGTTTGTCTTTTCTTTGCCCCAAGACTGCCCCTACTGCTATATCGCTCGCATCGCACATTATCTCAAAGGGTAGAGACCAGTCAGGCGAGATCACTATAGGAGCAGACACCAATTTACTTTTCAGAGTCTCGAAGGCTTCGTTGCACTTTTTGTCAAACAGAAACGGAGTATCCTTCACAAGCAGGCTAGTCAAAGGTTTTGCGATCTTGGAGAAATCTTTTATGAACCTATGATAGGATCCTGCATGTCCCAAGAAACTCCGTATACCTTTCTCATTCACAGGATGAGGGAGATTGGCAATTACCTCCACTTTTGCCTTGTCAACTTCTATCCCTTGATGGGAAATTTTATGACCTAGTACTATCCCTTCTCTCACCATGAAGTGACACTTTTCCCAATTCAGAATTAGATTGGTTTGTTGACATCTTTCCAGCACAAGTGAAAGATTATACAAACAATTTTCGAAAGAAGATCCAAAAACCGAAAAATCATCCATAAAGACCTCCATATGCTTCTCAAGCATGTCGGAAAATATGGATGGCATGCACCTCTGAAATGTCGCAGGTGCGTTGCATAAACCAAACGACATTCTTCTATAAGCAAAGATTCCATACGGGCATGTGAATGCTGTTTTTTCTTGATCCTCAGGTGCCACAGCAATTTGGTTGTACCCCGAGTACCCATCCAGAAAACAGTAGAAATCATGACCTGCCAATCTTTCCAACATCTGATCGATAAAAGGTAAAGGAAAATGATCCTTCCTTGTAGCAATGTTTAGTCTTCTACAGTCTATGCAAACTCTCCAACCTGTAACCGTACGGGTGGGGATCAACTCATTTTTCTCATTTTTTATCACAGTTGTCCCTCCCTTATTTGGCACCACATGAACTGGGCTCACCCACGAACTGTCAGATATTGGGTAAATTAACCCCGCATCTAAAAGTTTCACAACCTCCTTGCGAACAACTTCTTTCATAGCTGGATTCAGTCTTCTTTGAGGTTGGACGACCGGTTTCTGATTATCCTCCATCAAAATCTTGTGCATACACATCGTCGGGCTGATTCCTTTCAAATCGTCCATCGCCCACCCAATAACACCTTTGTATTTCTTTAGGACTTTGATTAGCTCTCCTTCTTGGGTCTCTCTCAAACCTGAATTGATGATTGCTGGACATTTTTCCTCATTATCAAGAAAGACATATTTGAGATGTTCTGGTAATTGTTTCAACTTTATCCCCTTTTTTATATCCTGTTTTGATTCTGAAGATGTTTTAGGTCGAAGCTCCTCCCACCGTTGCGGTCGGGAACGAACCCAAGGCGGTTGTTCCTTTAACATCGCTACCACTTAGGATTCTTTCTCATCAATTCCTTCAGTATCCTCAACAATAGATAAACTCAAAACTCTCTCCAAAGGAAGCTTGGGTGTTGTGATTTGCATAGATTGAGCAAAAACTGTATTTAACACTTCAATACTTTTACTCGCCCCTTCGTCATCCTTGAATTTCATAGTATCCCTCACATCAATTTTGAGCTTTTCATCATAAACTTTGAGGGTCATGGTTCCTTCCTCAATATCTATCATGCATCTTCCAGTTTCCAGGAAATGTCTTCCCAATATGAGAGGAATCTCCTCATCTTCCGGCATCTCGAGTATCACAAAACCCACCAGGGATACAAATTTATCAATCTTCACCAGAACATCTGTTGCTATACCATAGGGTCTCTTCATAGAATGATCCACAAACTGCAGTGTCATGCGAGTATCCTGCACCTCCCCTAACTCAAGTTTTTTGTAAATCGAGAGGGGCATTAGACTCACACTTGCTCCCAAATCGATCAGTGCCTTTTTGAATGATCTATCTCCAATGGTACAAGGAATAGTGACTGCACCTCTATCTTTTTTCTTCATCGGAATTTTTAGGCCCTGCAAAATAGCACTACAAGTTTCAGTTAGCATGACTAGTTCACTGTCGATCGACCTTTTCTTTGATATGATGTCTTTCATGAATTTGGCGTAGATCGGCATCTGTTCCAGAGCTTCAGCAAAAGGTATGTTGATCTCGAGCTTCTTGAATAATTCTAAGAATTTCTCAAAAAAAAAATCATGGAGATCTTTCTTCTTTGTTCTTGTCGGAAAAGGAAGAATGATCTTTGGTTTTTGTTTCTCTTGCTGGCTTGTTGGCTTGACCACTACTTCTTCAGTTTGTTTTGACTCTTCTCTAATCTTCAAGTCAACTTCCAACAATCCATCTTCTTCAACCTGTTCGTCAACTTGTGGTTCCTTAGCTTTTCCTTTTCTGGTGACCACAGCTTTAATGTGACTTTGATCACGGGGATTAACAACTGTCCCACTAGGAAGCGTGCCAGGTGCATGGGAGTTTGAGGCTAATTGTTGGGCGATTTGACCCATCTGAATTTCAAGATTTTTTATGGATGCTGTAGTGTTCTTCTGATTATTTTGAGTCTCCTCTTGGAATTGGATGTTGTGAGCTGCCATCTTTTCAATTGCGATCTCCCAATCTGCCTTCTTAGGTACCTGTTGTTGCTGTTGCTGATATTGATTTTGATATTGACCCTGTGCCTGCTGTTGCACGTTCCCTCTTTGATCTTTCCATGCAAAATTGGGATGATTTTTCCACCCCGGATTGTATGTGTTGGAGTAGGGATTGTTCTGCTTTAAAAATTTTATATCTTCGATCTGTTGCGGTGTTGCAAAATAATGAACAGTATTGTGTGGTCCATTGCAAATGTCACACACTTCACTCGGTGCCTGTTGCACTTGAGCCACTTTCTGAGCACCTATGTTTAGTGCTCTCAACCTTTTCTCTACATCCGCAGCAACGGCTTCTTCAATTTTCAGCTGTTTATTTGTTTCCAGCTTCAAGTCAATAACTGCAGATTTGCTTGATACCCTGTCATATAACTCTAAATGCTCGTTGGAGGCAATAGCTTCAATTATCTTCTTCATACTGGTGGTTGTTGCAAAGTTGGTTGAGCCACCAGCTGCTGAATCAAGGATTTGTCTCGTTTGAATTCGAAGACCATTGACAAACATTTGCATTTGTTCAGTTTCATCCATGTTGTGAGTAGGACAAGCCACTAGGATTCTCTTGAATCGTTTGTAGGCATCTCCTAGTGACTCACCCTCCTTCTGTTTGAAGTTTAGGATCTCATATCTTTTCCGCAATGACACCGATGCGGGAAAATACTCCTGCAAGAATGTTGTTTCCATGTGCTCCCATGTAGTGATACTACCAGCAGGTAAGGAATAGAACCACTCTTCAGCCTCATCTGCTAAAGTGAATGGGAACATACGAAGTTGGACTGCTTCTTCGCTATGTCCAGGCATTTTCAATGTTGTGCTCATGGTTAAAAATATTTGCAGATGCTTGTTGGCATCTTCATTCACTCTTCCAAAGAAGGACCATCTTTCGAGTTGATTGATGGTGCTGGGATGCAGCTGAAATTGTTCCACATTAATCGGTTGGTTGACAATTGTCATACGACCACTCGGGTGTTGGTTCCACCATAGTCACCGAGGAGTCTCTCTGGTGGTGGTGGATTAGCAGCCATGATTTCAGGAACTGTTTCCGCTTCTGAATCTGAATTCTCTGAGTGCACTGAAACAACTTCTTCCTCCGCTTTCTCTGCTAATTCCAGTTTCTTTCTCTTAGCTTGTCTGAGTCTAGCGCGAAGAGTTCTTTCTGGATCTGCGTCAAAAGGAAAATTCGTTGAGGCCTTACCTCGCATAAACAAGTTAGACAAAGATTAGAATTGAATAACAAAATTGTCACAGATAAAATTTTAGTTGGCGAGCAACAAAATTTCGATAGAATAGAAATTAAAATATGTAGTTTGGCAATCCCCGACAACGGCGCCAAAAACTTGATCGGAAAAATAACAAGTGTACTATTTTTACCGATGTAGTAATAAGGAGTTTTATTTCCAAGTATCGATCTCAAGGATTGCGTAGGAAATACTTATTTTAATTTGATTCTATCAGAACAAAAAGATAATGGTTGGGTTGTTTGGGAATTTATAATAGTAAACACACAAAGAGTCAAAATAATTGATTAAGATAAAAGATGCTAGGGTGAGCGGTTGAGTTAACCGGTTATAAATTCAGTCAAGATTTCCTTAATACATATGAAACATTCAATCACCTAACCTCAGAATGTTCTTACTTAAGTCCTTAAGGAAGAAACTATTAAACTACCAATTCTTACTCAAATGTCCATTCAATTAATCATTGGTTTTTATCATACAAAATATCAAGGTTTACGGTGATTTACGAAAGTTACTAGTCCTAGATGATGCATTCATAAACCCAATTGTGTGAAAACCCTAACAATCACAATCCTGTTATTGGAAGTCATAGATCAATTTGTATTTGTCCGATACAAAAGCATAATAACATCACACAATTGAATTGAAATACGTAACATAGTAATCAAGAAATCATTGGTTCAAATTCATAGCATGCGATAACATCAGGACCACCCCCTAGCATCAGGGGGTTTAGCCTCTCATAGTACTTAAAGAACTCAGAATGTAAAGATTAGACATAACAAAGAATTAGGAGAGTTTGATCTTCAATGGTGGATGCCCTTGAATCTCGCCGTCTTCAAATCCTTCGTATTCGCTATCTTCTCCAATGTAATGTTTTCTTTCGTCTGTCAAAAGGTCCCCTCTTCTTTCTCTTCCAAGCCTTCTTATAGCTTCAGATGCATCTCTTCCAAGCAAAAGGTCCAAACTACCCTTAATGAGCAGAATCGGTTCACAAAGCAAAAATTAGGTTTTCCAAGCTGCGTCCAATCAACATGGCCGTGTGTCACCACACGGGTGGCCGTGTTGTTCTCCATAATTAATTATTTTCAGCACAAGCTACAGAGGTAACAACACGGGCCGTGTTCCCCTACACGGGTGCCCGTGTTAATGCACTGTTTTAATCAACACGTCCGTGTGGTGACACACGGGTGCCCGTGTTGATCTCTGTTTTTCTTCTCCTCTTTTGCTCTGCCTGATCAACAACACGGGCAGTGTTGTGGCACACGGGTGCCCGTGTTGACCTGCTGTTTCTTCATATTTTTGGATTTCAGAGTGTCCATAACTTCACCATTCTTGCTTTTAAACCTGTGCAATGGCCTGTAATAACGACACTACCAAACGAAGCATAAACGAGATCTTTTTGACATAAACTTGTAATCGAATGCAATGCGATACCAAACCAACAAAACATGATAAATGACTCCAAAGCAACTAAAAACAAACATAAATCTTACTAAAGTGATGACAATATGTCGGATTAACGGCGGGAATTCAATGGGAATGGTGACCGATCACTAACACTACCAAAAACTTGTGGCTCATTTGAATTACCTTGAGGAGGCATAAATCCAGCACAATATTCCTCATAAATAGATTTCAAACAAGAATCTAAGTTTGCTTTCAAAGCATCAGGATCATCCTTATTATAGTACCGCCTTACCATCCAATCGACCAATATAATCGTACGCCTAGGGTCGAAAACTAGAGCAATCAACAACATCATGTTAAGCTTCTCATGAGTTCCCCAATACGTATCATACTTCTTCTTCATCTTTTGATTTACTGAACTTTAAAGTTTATCTTCAGATGCACACATATCCACAATGCTCTTTCCAATACCCAAGACCTCAAACATATAAATATTTACTATCAAATAAGATGACCTTGATATGTGTACTGTAGCATCATAAAGCAACTTCAAGAATGGAATGATTAAGTTAATATGCTTCCAATCGTCTTTCGTCGGGACACATTTTCCCTTCTTTGTCAACTCATTCACATACCTAGTACAACATAAAATGTTTAACATAAATTTACAAGTCATGCCAGTTGATCAAACAAACACAAAAGCATGGTAGGTGTGAGTCAAAGTGTGACATGACAATGCTATATATGAAGATGCATTTTATTTAAAATTCTAATACCACTCACTCGTATGTGGTACAAAAAGAAGCAATGGCAGTGAAGAAACAAACACACTTTCCTATAAATCATATAACAATCCATAAAATTTTCAAAAAATTTGTAACTTAAGCATTCAAGCTTTGTTACAAAAAATTTGGGTTATTAAGATCAAGCCAATGATGTCAAATAGTGGCCATAGCGGCGTTATAGCTTTGTAATACATATGAATTTAAACAGACAACTTTCGTCATGAGGTAAGCAATTTAGTACAAAGTTTATAGTGTAGCAGAATTTGAATAAAACCTTCTGCCACTGATAACATTGGAGAAAACCTAGATCAATGAAAGTTGTATCAATGAAAGCTAGATCAATACAACTTAAATAGAAGCTTAAATGACAGCATTGGACAAAATGCTTCTTAAATAGAAGCAAAATTAGCAAAAGTCCCATTTTTTTCTCAATGAAAGCTAGATCAATTACAAAAACCTCTTAGATTTCACAAAGAATCCAATGAAATAACAAATTGAAGTGAATTTAGTGGAAATAGAACCATATGAAACAAAGCTTGAATGCATGTGATGACAGTAAAACATAAATCTAAGGCACCAAACTGTCCCATTTAGGATTCATAAATAACATAACAGTCCATAAAAATTTCAAAATATTTGTAACTTAAGCATAACTTTTTTAAGCATATAATCAAACTCATTAAGTCAAAATATAGCTTTCACGTACCTTTTATTTCGAATACCTAATTCATCAAAGATTCTTTCATATTTTGATGCGGATACTAACATCAAGTAAGTTGAATTCCAAAGAGTCTCAACATCTAGAGAAACTAAACCTTTATAGTCCATGCTCTCCTCATCAATACTTGCCTTGAATTTAGCAAGCCCCACAGGAGAAGATCTAGCATACCAAACAACATGATAAACTCTATAAACAAAATTATCAATGTCTTTCAAACCTTCTTTCATAATTAAATTCAATACGTGTGCGCAACACCTCATATGAAAATGGTTTCCGCTCATAACTAAACTATTCTTAGACAAAAGCCTTATCTTGAGACGTTCAGCTCCAACATCATTATATGAAGCATTATCAACCGTCAAACTAAGCACGCAGTTTAAACCCCAATTGTTCAAACACAACTCCATTGTTTCACAAATAGCATCCTCTGTATGACTTGTAACTTGAGAAAAAGTTAAAATATTCTTAGACAAAAGCCTTCTCTTGAAATGTAACTTTGAAGGCTCTAAAACCAGATAACAGAGGACTTCCCGCTCAAAGGTATTTGACTTTAGGAAAAAGTCCATCTCTCGAAAGACTGCGTCAAACATGGAGAAAGTTTTGGCGTATTCTATTTGTAAAGATAGGGATGCTAATTTTAGAAGCATTAGAAGTAATTCTTACTTCAACAAAAACCTCATAGTTATCTAATTCCTTTGAATCGGAATACATTGAAAGAGCCCCCAAGTAAATGTCATTTACCCAAGGATATGAGTTGCATATGTCCTCGTCTAGAATGAATCTGGGGGTATCTGATGTCAAGAACCCTTGTACATAGATGCAGAGAAAATAAGATAATATGCAAAGGAAGCAACCTTATACACTTGATACTAATTGAGCTAAAACTATTATCACAATGCAATTTCTAAACCCAATAAAAATGAAGAACAATGGATGAAGAAATACTACCTACATAAAGTGGTTGGACAATTGAAGAAAATGAGAGAACCCTTCATGAGAAAACAAGAACATTTCTAGCAAAAGTAGAAAATAGAAAATAAAGGAAAATAAAATGCATAATGTCTTGAAGTATTTATGCACACATAAGAAGAAAGACAGAAAAGAAAAAATCCACAATCTAGAAACACATAAGTAAAAGGATGAACATCAAGCAATAAGCAAAGAACACATTAGCAAAGGTGTCGTCGAAGTAATAATGACGAGGGGAGTTCCTACGAAAACTCATCATAAGAGGCCTAGTAATTGACCATCACACTACTAGCTACTCCCTCAGTTCCACAATGAGTGAACCAGTTGGTCATTGCACATATATTAAGAAAAGTATATAAAAGTAAGAGAGAGACAGAGAGAAAGGGAGAATGATATTTTTCGAAAGTACTCATGATCAAGTATTTGGTAGTGATGAAAGCAGTAATAATTAAAGGATACAACTGAACAAAAATAATTTGCATTATAAATTGAAATGAGTCACTCATTTTGAGACACTTTTTATTTCAATTGGGTCACTCATTGTGGGGCGGAGGTAGTAGAGACTAACATGTGGTTGACGACTGAGAGGACGGATTTTGAAGATTCGCGCCAATTCCTAAGAAAAAGACATTGGAATATCAAAAACTAAAGGGATAAGACAGGTTAAAGACGTACAAACTTCCACTGAAGTTATCACATATTTAGTAAATCATATCTACAAGAGTATCACAAGCTAAGACTCGGTTATACTGAACCAGTCTTGAGAGGAAATTGTTCATCTCTAGGCCGAGATAGGAAGAGTATTTGCCCGTTAGGATGTTGGGTTATGGTATGATTGACCCAATGACAACATATGATCATGATTGTTCCTCCCTGACCTTAGCCTCGAAGTTTATCACAAATCCTGGAGTCTAGTAAGACGAAGATATTTATGACGGTATAATGCCAGGGCAATGAAGTTAGAAAGAAAAATATCAAGCTTATGCCAACCATTCAAAGAAGGTTCTAGACCCTAGGAAGAAACCATGGGCTTTTCCGAGAAAAACATATGATAAAGGGGGGTCGTTAGATGAGAACTAATTATATTCTGACATTTGTGCACTTGATCGGTGACGAAGGTCGTTAGTTTCCATATAAGGGACGGCAGACAACAAATCAAGGTACACACTCTCTAAACCTAAAAACATTATCTTTTGTTTTATACTTCACCTGACTTGGATGTTGGAGTGTTTGCAGATAGCACCCTCTCGTTCTCTTCAAACCAAGAAGAAATCTTCAAAGTCATAACACCTTTAAAGATTGTCATTTTATAAATCTCCAACTTACCGTTGAAATATGATGTTTTTAATTTTAAATAATATCTCGAATAATATAATGATTAATTTGTAATTAATATGAGTTTAACTTTTATTTACTATAAGTGGAACAATTTACACAATCAATTTATCCTTTCGGTGAATAAAATATTTTTAGCATTTCTATGAATTAAATTCTTATATTTTTTAAATTTTATTCTAAAAAATAGTTTATAACAATATTATAAATCATTTTAAATATTGTCCACGTATTAAAAAAAATAATTATTATTATATAAAAATAAAAAAATATTATTAATTTTATAAAATTATTCTTCATTGATAAAATTGAAAAATATAAATTTAATAATTGAAAAGATAGATAATAATAAATTTTTAAAAATTTAATAAAAAATAGATTAATTATTTATTGGTAATGTAAAATAATTTATATTATAATAAATAAAACAATTTATAATAAAAAACAGAGTATATAATTATCCATCTTACATAAATTACTAACTTGACGTGGCTAATTCTTTTGTCAAAATTTTAACATGATTTTGTGATCTGAAAATGCCTTATCGGCGTTTCTTAATCCCATCTCATGCACAACTTCATTCAGGTTCTTCTTTCTTGTTCCAAGTGATGATACAATAGAATGCAATCTAATCTACGTTGGAAATTTTGTCACGATCAATAAAAACCTTGTGTTCAACCACTCCAATCTTTTATCACAAGCTTCTGAAACGCTTCATCACATTACGGTATTTATTCATTTATATTTACATTATTTCCATATGCAATCTCACACTATGTTTGTGCCATTTGCATTGTACATTTTTGTGTTATAATCCCTTTTTTCATCAATCTATTTTTTCTGAGATTATTCACTTATTTGTGGTGGTGATTCAATGTTTGTTACTCTAATTATTTAGTTATAAGTTCGGTTATGAAACATAGACACCAGACGCGCGACACTAACATGTTACTATAGTAATAATTTGAATGTAACTAAATGTGTCAATATCATTTCAGGGATTGTTACATGCAATATATGATTGTTATTGTGATTTCAGATTTCAGGGATATTTGTTCATTCATTCATGTGAGAATGGACGCGAAAACAAAAAGGAGAAGTGAGATAGAGCATGGCGACGAAGGTGAGGATTTGGTTCTGGCAACTTTGATTGCCAATGGAGATGATCTTAGTCCTCTTGTAAGGCATGCGTTTGAAATGGGACGCCCGGAGGGGCTTCTTCGCCAGCTTAACTTCGTGGTTAAGAAAAAAGAAGCTGAAATTGAAGATATGTGCAAGACTCACTATGAAGAATTCATTCTCGCAGTTGATGAACTTCGCGGCGTGTTGGTTGATGCTGAAGAGCTAAAGAGTGAACTCCAGAGTGATAATTTCAAGCTGCAGCAAGTTGGAACGGCCCTTCTTGTTAAACTTGAGGAGCTTCTGGAATCTTATTCTGTCAAGAGGAATGTGACTGAAGCTATCAAGATGTCGATGAACTGTATTCAGGTGTTGGAGCTTTGTGTCAAGTGCAATAATCATATTTCTGAAGCACAATTTTATCCTGCATTGAAAACTGTTGATTTGCTTGAGAAGAGTTATATGCAGAGTATTCCTGCTAGAGCTCTTAAATTGGTGATTGAGAAGAGGATTCCTTCGATAAAATTGCATATTGAGAAGAAGGTATGTAGTCAGGTTAATGAATGGATGGTTCTTATACGAAGTTCTTGTAAAAAAATCGGGCAAACGGCGATCGGTCGCACTGCGTCGGTTCGTCAAAGGGAAGAAGAAATTCTAGAAAGGCAGAGAAAGGTTGATGATCTAAATATTTCAGTTGCCGACGATAGGGTGTATAGTTTGGATGTTGAAGAAGTTGATGATGATTCTGCAATGCAATTTGACCTCACGCCGCTTTACCGTGCTTGTCATATTCATAGTTGTATGGGGATCCTAGAGCAATTTCATCAGTACTATTATAAGAATAGATTGTTACAGTTGAACTCCGATTTGGAGATATCGTCATCGCAGCCTTTTGTTGAATCGTATCAAACACTTTTAGCGCAGATTGCAGGGTATTTTATCGTCGAGGACAAGGTTTTAAGGACTGCTGGAGGACTACTTGTAGAGGATCAGGTGGAAATAATGTGGGAGACTGCTTTGTCGAAAATGACATCAATGTTGGACATGCAATTCTCACATATGAACTCTGCCACGCATCTTCTCTTGATTAAGGATTACGTTACACTTGTCGGTTCTACTCTTAGAAAATATGGATACGATATCAGCCCTTTACTGGATGTGCTCGATAGCTGTCGCGACAAATACCACTTGCTTCTTTTGGCAGATTGTAGGCGGAAAATTATTGATGTTATTGAAAATGACTCATATGAGCAAATGGTGATAAAAAAGGAAACTGATTATGAGAATCATGTTCTGTCATTTAATCTTCAAACTTCTGATATTATGCCCGCTTTTCCTTACGTAGCGGCGTTCTCTTCGATGGTACCTGAAGCTTGTCACTTCGTGGGGTCGTTCATCAAAGGCTCTGTTGATTACTTGTCTCATGGTGTAAGAACGAGTTTCTTTGATATTGTGAGGAAGTATTTGGACAAGCTTCTGATTGAAGTGTTGAATGAAACATTACAGGACACAATAAATGGTGGAAATATCAGTGTGTCTCAAGCTATGCAGATTGCTGCAAATATTTCTGTTTTTGAAAGAGCTTGTGATTTTTTCCTTAGGCATGTGGCTCAATTATGTGGAAAAGGTGTCTCGGTTCGATCAATCGAAAAGCCTCAAGCTGCATTAGCTGCAAAGGTGTTACTGAAAACTTCAAAGGAGGCAGCTTATATTACCCTACTGAGTTTAGTCAACACGAAATTAGACGACTATATGAAACTCACAGACAATGCTCTTTGGACTACGGAAGAGCCGAAACCGAATGGAAACGAGTACTTAAACGAAGTGGTTTTTTACCTTGATTCGCTTATGTCTACGGCGCAACAAATTTTACCCTTGGATGCTATGTATAAAGTTGGAACTGGTGCACTTGAGCATGTTTCCAATATAATTGTGGCTGCTTTTCTTAGTGATAGTGTCAAGAGGTTTAACGCTACCGCAGTTATGAATATTAACAACGATCTTATGATGTTGGAGGGTTTCGCGGACGAGAAGTTTTATTCTTCTGGATTGGGTGAAATCTACAAGGGATATAGTTTTAGGAGCTGTTTGATAGAAGCAAGACAGTTAATCAATCTTTTGTCAAGTAGTCAACCTGAGAATTTCATGAATCCTGTCATAAGGGAGAAAAATTACTATGCACTTGATTATAAGAAAGTTGCTAACATTTGTGACAAGTTCAAGGATTCTGCTGATGGCATATTTGGAAGCCTTTCAAATAAAAATACAAAGCAAAGTGCTAAAAAGAAATCAATGGATATGCTCAAAAAGAGACTAAAGGATTTCAATTGATGATTAATTAGGAAATGTGTTTTTCATTTAATGAAGTGTTTAGTTGTATTGATTGTTTCTTCTATTATGGATGATTAACTTCAGAATGATTAGTGTTTCTATGTTGGCCCTGACTTGTTTTTCATTAATAAAGAATCTTTTCTTGTCTGGTTTCAATGAACTGCTTGTTGCTGCTATATCTTTTCTAATCCTACACACCAAAACCACATGCAATTTGCAGTATATTTGGTCAAGGGAATGAAATAAGTTAGTTTTTACAAGTAAACAGTATGTTTGGATAAATGTTTTTTTTACAGGAAAAATGATTATTAAACATGGTTTTGAACATGTGAAATTAATTTGATTAAAATCAATTTTAAAGTGAAGTTATTTATTTGCATTTAAATGTTTTTTCTCTAAAGCATGCCTTACGCCATACTATTTTTTATTACTCTGGTCAAACAAAGATTTGACAGCAAAATCAATTTTAATTCAAAGAGCTCAACATCTAATTTTAACCAAAATCATGTTATGCGTTATGAAAGAGTTTGAACACAAATTCAAACGCTAATGCAGGAATGGGTTATAGACATTATATTCGAGTACTAACATTAAGTACATGTTTGGGAGAGCAGTGAAATGCCATTTTACTGTGAAAAAACAAAACAAAGTGAGCTTAATATTCATGCCTGCCATGGATATTTCACGGCCAAAACAAACACGTGCTATTTAAGTTGCTCTCAAAAGTGAAATACATGATAACCAACAAACTAAGAACATGTCAGTCCTAATCTAGAATGCAGCTTCATTGTATTTCAACAATCTTAATCATTCATCCTTCTGCAGGTTCATCCCCCTCAAAAACCTTCCTTAGATTTTCTTCATCGTGTTCAAAAAGTTTTCTTGCTTGTTTCAGCTCTTCATTCATAGACAACAGTTCTGTGCAACGGTTCAGTTTTGGCATATCCTGCAGCAAACAAGAAGTTTTATGAGTCTTCGTCAAAATATCAAGATTAATGAAAAATGTAGCAGGAGCAAGTCTTGTCATTTTAAACTACTATCAACTGCATATGCTCAACTCAAAGAAAAATGTACTTCCTTTTAGTGCATGTGCATCATAATTCATAACTATTAAAGTTATATCTCAGAATTCCTGGCCACGTGAGGAAAGGTTTAAGCCGAAGTGTATTTGAGCCTTTGAGGAACGAGAAAACTATCCTCTGCAAGGAGGATGCAGCAACATATTTTATCTTATAGTGGTAGCACTTGATAACCCTCAAGACAAAGTTCAGCCAACCCCATGTTTGATTGATGATAAGAGATATAATGCTGATATGATAAATTGCCCTAGAGCTATAAAATCTATGGAAGAGAGGAGGGAAGTCTCAACAAAAATGTGGAAAGAGAACCAGAGATACATGTACAGCATAATCATGGATGAGTGGTCCAATGAAGCACACCATGGTCAATTAAGTTTCAGATATAGTGGAAACGTGTCCAGCTAGTAGAGTGCTAACAGGGGCCATATTCATTGTTAATGAATAATAATGCAGACTAGTCAATAGCGGCCAATGGCAGTGCTATCCCACTATAGTGGAGCGGAGGCCGACCGCTATGGGAAGACCCTTACAGTGCATAACATTATTGTGGGCACTATAGGGTATATAGCTGATAACGAGGGCAGTGCGGTTCCGGCCCGGAGCGGTTTTTGTCCCACTATCCCTTTTCCCCTCTGAAAAGCTGAAATTACCCACTTGAATTTAAAATGTTAAGGGTAATTTTGGGTTTTTCGATCAAATTTGAGTTGAGACTCAACCCTAACCTTCCTTCACCAACGTTTATGCACTTCAGTCATTCCAAAGAAAAATCACAAGTTTCTCCCTCACCTCTCTCTCCACTTCGTTCTTCCAATTGCACTTCATGTATTTATAATTATTATTCACGTAATTTGTCCAAAAAATATCAAATAGTGGCCATCCCGCTATCCCAATTTTGCAGTCGGCTGCTCCGCTCTGCTATTTGGAACTGACTACTCTAATGTACAGTAGAATTACCTTGTTGATTCCACGAGTGCAGTGATTTAAGGCAAAGTTATTATAGTTCCCAACTTCATATTTGACAGATACATGAGATAACAAAATATACCAAATATTGAACCAAGACAGGTTATTAAGGATTAGGAAGTGATTTACTGGTTTGAAGTTTAAGGCCATTAATAGCGACTATGGTTCTCAGGTGATTTCTATTTGATTCATTTAATCGGTTTTGCATTTCTCTTTTATAGCACATGGTTCCCTTGAGAATAATGACAACAGCATGTATGTATGTATGCATGTAGCATTCAATTTCCAGCAGTATTTTAAGAAAAATACAGATAAATGTTCCCCGAGTTCTATATTTGCAACTTTTATTAACAAAAAAGAGTACCTTGCGAATCAAATAGAGGAAATCCTCAACTGATAACTTCCCCCTCTGTGATCCAATATCTTGTGCTTTATGTACCTTAACAAAAAGAAATTTTGCACAAATAAGAACAAAGGCCAACAACTCCATGACAAGAGTGAGACTGAGTTGAAAAATCAAACACATTAGAAAGATTGTTACCAGTTCTGTAATATATTCTACAACGATGTCATCCATGAGTGCGACACTTTCAGGAAGTGGCTAATCCAAGTGGAAAACAAGAACAAAACTTCAAATTAACGATTCACGTGAAAAGAATTCCATAACCTAGACAACATAAATTTTAGGAAAAACTAAAATTACATTAGGATCATCTCCGAAGCCATACATCATGTGCTGCACTACAGAAACCAAGGAAGGAACAAAGATTAGGAAGAGAGATAGGAAAAAAGTAGAGTGAAATTGAAAAGTTGGGAAGAAAATTAGTTACATTCTCTTTGGAAAACTCCTCTTTTGCGCTTGGATGATGAAGATTCTGAGGGTTGTGCGGAAGCTGTTTTTGATTTTGAGGAGGCTATTGCCGATGAATTGCTCATTGTTGTTTAGGTCTGAATGAACTTTGGGTATGTTGTTTCTCTTCCTTTCAACGGGTTGTGTTTTGTTGTCGCTCGTTTGAATGGTTATGTTATATATCGGGGATTTCTCTTATGTTTCTCATTCACACGCGATTTAAATACTTCAATACTTACATCTATTTAGATTTTGGATATCATATTCGGAAGCACCGATTTATGATTGATCATTAAAATATTTTGAAGATCTATCTTCATTTATTTATTTTTAGTTATATCTCTATAATATATTAAAAAAACATATTTTATATTATGTTTTGTTTACGCGTGTTCAGATATTTTATATTATGTTTTGTTTACGCGTGTTCAGATGAAGATTTATAAGCGTTATATATTGTGTTATGTGACGAATTTAAATGATACAATTGATATTCAAAGAAAGACGAACATAAATATATATGGTCCAAAAATGTTATATATAAATAAAAGAACAATAAATGACAAAAAAAATCGAGAACAGCGATAAAGTAGCATGATGTCAAAATAAAATACAATTCATAGTACTACTACTATATACTAATGTACTACTGTATATGTCGGGCTACATTGCCTATGTCTCATCTGCCTGCTCTGCCTCCCCGATCATCAATCCATTCTTCCTCCAGCATTGTCTTCGGTACATCAATGCCTCATATGCCTTTGTCATGATGCATCTAGGACCTTCCTCACATCATACCCATTAGGGAAGATACCTCTGTCAATATCTGACTGTGCAATCTCCACGATGCGACGACATCTAGGCAAAACATCCTCAACATGATCTAACTGTGCATGCTCCTCATCCAGTATCTCTTGATGAGTCAGCCTAGGTTGGTCTCCTGAAGCAGTCTGGCCATATACGGATGTGACACCCTAAAGAACCACCTGATGTACTTGTCCACGTAGCTCTAGTCGTTTGGGGCTTTGGTACTTCGTGTCTCCTCCAGTACCAGATGACTCTCATAATCATGAAACATATCATTCATCTGCCTACGTGTTAAAGTAGGTGGAGCATAGACAACAGGATGTATGGGAATGGTCTGAGTGTAGCCGAATTTCTGCATGATGCGCTCGGGCAGATGAGGAGCAGTGAGACGTGATCCGCAAGTCAACCATCCAGAGTATAACATTATCTCGTCAAATGGATGTGTCTCACGGTGATCGACATAATTGTTGAAGTGCATGTCCTCGATAACTAAGTAGTCAAGTACACTCTGAACAGCTCAGTCGCCTGGTTCCCTCTAACAGGGAAATTGCAGTAGCATGCGACATATCCTCAATGTAAGTCGGTACACTCGTCCAGACGGAGATGTGCGGGAAGTGCTGAAGGATCCAAGCCTGAAAAGTTTGGAACACACGAATCATTTGTAATAGCGTTGTAAAGATGAAATGAAAATGACACAGAAAGATTAAAAGTTCAATAAATATTATAGTCAGTAGTGTGATGTTTCCTGTAACCTGCTTCGTCTTCCACCTACAGCCCTTTGATAGCTTTGAGTACAATTAAACCAACACAAACGGCCCGTCAATTGTACTAATGGATCCGCTCAAAATCTTGGAAGTACCGTAGGTAAACGACATATGTATAACTAGCACTCTTGTCCATAAAAATCATAGTACCAACCAAATATAGCAGGTATGCTCTCAAAGCATGCCCTCTATGGAGCCCCACTTGTTCTTCATCACATGTAGTCTGATGTGCTCTCCGAAGCTCATATGTATATACTTTTTTCAAGTATTCAAATCTAACATGAGCCTCCATGGTCATATCCAACTCATTCATTGACTCTCCTGGGTCAACCCCCAGATAGTCTACCATCATCTTGAGTGCCTCATCTTTACTAATCCTTTCATGATCTAGGAGTCTCCTCCTGATCGAAAGATGTAGCAAACACAACATATCGTCAAGCGGGAGGTGAAATGACGAGGTCTTTGAGTTCAATCTCTCCATGACTGCATTAAACATCTCGTGGTTGACTGTAATATAATTGGTCATGCACAAGTCCTTCAGGCCAGATAAGGACAAAACAACCTGAAACCAATCCTCATTCGGTCGAGGCAAGCCAATAGTCTTTCGCCCGTGGTTAATAAACTTCAGCGGATCACGATCCTGGAAAAAAATCAATGTCACAAACTTGTCAATTAAAATAAACGTAAATTAAAAAGAATGAATCTAACAAATGTTACCTCTTTGTCCCAAATATGTCTGGAGGTATGGTCTGGGTACATAGGCAGTAGTGACAAATCTATAGGGCCTCATACAAATTCCTCTAGCTCAGCATCTACAGCAGTCTCACCCTCTAGAGGTGGCACTAGCTCGACATTATTAGCAGTGGTGCCTCTGATACCACTGGTGACTCGGATACCTCAAGCACCTGAATAGGTGAAATCTGGCGTCTGCGGAAGGATGGAGGGAGTGATGTGTCGGTAGGTGAACCTCATCTCCTACGGGAAGAAGAAGATGGAGAAGCATGAGGAGAAGCACGAGCCCCAAAAATAGATGGCTCTGCATGGCTAGAGGGACTAGGAGCTTTCGAAACCTGTTGACTCTTCTCCCGCCTCATTGATACATGTTGTGCAACCCTCATGTGCCTCAATCTATGTGACTATCAGCCATTATGCCTATAAGTTAAAGTAAAATAGACAATTAGTGCAAGCATACAACACCACAAGCAACAAAAAAAACAAGAAAGTAACAGAGAAAATTCCAGAGATGCATCTCCGATTGCTGAAAAAATAAAACGTAGAAAAATTTCAGAGATGCATCTCCGGAACTTTCTGCAACTCAGAAGCTATGTCAATGGCGGTAATGCAGACATGAAAACGAAAAAAATATAGCATTGATCATCATTTTCAGCCAACTATCATATTTTACACTATGTCTAAACTATCAATCATCCAATTTCTACTCATTTCCTAACTTATACATCAATATCTACTCATTTATAAAAAAACTCAAAAACTATTCAAAACATCAAAAAAGTTACAATTTTTCACTTTGCTTTAATGTTGGATGATGTTTCTGATGTTGAGTAAAGTTCCTTTGACCATGGTTGCTTGATTTTGGACTTGTTGGTAAGAATAAATTTGAGAGTTTTGAGTGTTTTTTGAGAAATATCAGAAATGAGGGAGAGGAATGGTTCTTGTGCAATATAAGCTCCAAATCGTTTCAGAGATGCATCTCCGATATTATTCTATAGATGCATCTCCGGAATATTTTAATGTTAACTTAGGATTGAATACGGTCGGAGATGCATCTCTGAAATCTGAGGGCATTTAAGTATTTTCACAGAGTAGTTAAGAAACATATAGGGTACATTAAAAAATCCCCTATATATAAACCAGAAAATAAATTATTGCCCAAAATAACATTAAATCGGGTTTTCTATAAAAAAAATTAAAAAAATGAGAAAATGAGATATTGCTCTTTGATTTAATATATTTAATTCTTGCTTTTGTTTAAAAAACGAATTTCACAATAAGGATGACAACCAATTGTTTGGTTCCATCCTACAAAAATTTGGAAAATTAAGGACGATATAAATAAGAATGGTAAAAGGTAGGATTTGGACATAATATTATCTACTTGTTCTCGTATACGTGGTTTGAAAATATTATTGTACGTGAATTCATATTTGCGTTGACATCAATGTTTGTATCTGTATTCGTACTCTTATTATATGGATACCTAAGTACCCATATTCATACATATTTATCCATATTTTTAATAAAAAGTAATTGATCAATTATAATTTAGGTTTAATTAGTGTCAAACTCCTTTAACTTAATTTTATGTTCCACTTTAGTTCCCTATCTAATAAATATTACATATTAGTTCCTTGAAAATAAAATTGTTAATCAAATTAGTCCTTACCCTTAAATTTCTTGAAAAAAAATAATTTCGCTTATGTGGGGATGACAATAATGTATTTGTTAATAAGTTAAGTCAGCATATATACTAAAAAAATTAGCATTTTATTCAAACTGAAGAGATTTTATTTTTAGAGGTTAAAAACTCTCGCAAATCATTATTAATGTGTAACAAAATATAACTCTTCATCAACTTCTTTCTCGTGTCACTTTTATTGGACATGTCCAATTGCAGTTCTTACATAAACAAAAAATATTAGCAATCATATCAGGAAAGGCACCGAGACCAGCAACAAAAATTCTAAAACTTAAACTGTGAAACAATTAAAGCCTAGAACTCCATGTTTGTGACAATTTAAGATAAGATCTCTCGAGGAAATAAAAAAAAACAGCAAGTAAAGAACATTTAGTAAGACATGAAACTTTACTTTACTTGTTAGACCATAAAAGAGTGTTTCACAAATCCAAATCTATTCAACACCAATGAAGTCTATTAATTATTCCAAATCTAGTTTAGGCCTACAAAGAGTTGGAATAATTCATAAACCCAAATATATCATTGTATCCTTGTTTTATATATTTTGCTTGCCATGAAGCATTTATGTACTTACATTGTATTCTTTTTGGTACTCAGAATTGATACACTTTTCGAAGAGAAGAAAACTCTTTTTTATAACTTCAGTGTATTTTCTTTGTATTTCTCTAAATTGACATGATGTAGAGTACTGTTGATGTAACTTTTCCATACCGATGAACTTATAGAAAAGAACTATGTTAGAGGATTAGATTAAATAAAAATATCATGTAAAGATTACAATAATGCAAAAACATTCAAAATCTTTTTTCATTAAATGAAATAAATGGAGGGTAACACGCTCTCGCGCGCACACATACATATTTTGAAAAGATGCAATGCATTTGCATATGGCTATGAAGGTAGATAATTAGCTTTTAAAAGACATACTTCAAAATTGCAAATTGCATGCAGTAAGACGAAATCATGATCCTCCTTCCATGTCTTTGTAAGTTTCAAGTCTATATTGTGTGACAAGATGTGCATACGAATAGAATATTTAACTCCTCACAGATGTATCATCAACAATAGCTTGCCACTTTCAAACAATAAAAATCACATTCCTTGTTGATCTAAAGCTCTATCACTATATCCTTGTTGCGCTAGACCTGAGATGAGTGAGTTATACGAAATGATATTGTAAGAAAAAATGTAAGCATGATAGTCAAGGTTGTACAAAAATGTGTAACATTTTCAGTACTTACACATTTATTTGATCTACAAAATGCAAAGGTACTACATTATCGGTACAACCCTTTAAAACTTTTGAGAATATAATTTTTTGTATTAAAGCACTATTTCGACAGAACTTGTTGTTGTCGAAATGCTCTGCATGAAAAAATTGTATAATTGTTGAAATATCGATGAAGTGTGTCCTCGATAAAAAGTTGAACTTATCATTTATTTTGTGTTTTAGCTTAGTTAGTTAGTTAGTTAGAGTTTGTTTGGTTAACAAGAAAACTTGGCTATAAATAGGGAGGTACTTTATCATTGTAAAGTGTGAAAAAAAGTTGAATAAAATATTAAGTTTGAAGGCAGAGAATAACTCTGCATAAATATTCTCCTTTTTTCCCTTTTCTCTCAAACCCTAATTTCTCTTTTCTTCCCCAATTCATCTTTTTCGTTTCTTCTTTACTATTTGTTGTGTAGTGAAATCATCTTGTAACTAAGGTGTGATTGATTCACTTGAGTGAATAGTGAAGAATAAGAGGTGAAATCAATCGGAAGAATTGATTCTTGTTCATCAAGATTGATTCGGAATTCTCCAAGTTTTTGGTGAAATTCCAACATTAGGAATTCGTCAAACTCCAACATCTGGCATCTAGAGCACTGGTTGTGTGATTCTTGGGAGCATGGTGCGATTAATCATCTGAATAGGCATTTTCCAACAAGTCATCAAATTATGAATGGTAAGAATTATGATAATTGGTGTAAGCAGATGAAGATCATATTATGTTATCAAGACATGTGGGATCTTGTGAAGGAAGGAGTAATGTCACTTGCAGAAAATGTGGCAGATGAAGAAAAGGTTGCAGACAAAGAATTTAAGAAGAAGGATTATAAATCTCTCTTTATAATCCATCAATGTGTTAATCCAGACAATTTCGAAAAACTGAGTGATGTTGAATCGGCGAAAGAAGCAGGGGAAATCTTGGAGAAATCATTTGGAGGCACTGAGAAGGTGAAATAGGTGAAGTTACAAACTCACATAAGAACATATGAATTACTTCAGATGGGAGTAAGTGAAAGCATAATTAATTTTTTCACTAGGGTTATGAAACTGGTGAATCAAATAAAGATATGTGGAGAAGTGTTGACATCAAGATCAGTTGTTGCAAAGATCTTGAGGTCATTGGGTCCAAAATTCGATCATGTGGTAGTAGACATTGAAGAAACTAAAGACTTGTCAACATTGACAAAGGAACAGTTTCAAGGGACGCTTGAATCTCATGAATAAAGAATGATTGAAAGAGTTGCAAGCAATTCGAAGACTGATGTGTCTTTGCAGGCACAATCAACAAGAGAAAAGAAAGACAAAGGAAAATGGTTCGACAACAAAGATAGAGGATGCTACAACAACTCGACTACTAGAGGAAACTGGTAAGAAGGAAATTCATTGAATCAAAGAAGACCCTCATACAAAGCAACCACAAAGGTGGTGTTGCAAGTAGAGGAAGAGGTGGTGGACGAAAACCTGACGAAAGTCACATTAAGTGTTTCATTGTCAGAAGTATGGTCACTACTTTAGCGATTATCCTAAAAAACAAAAGAATCAAGAAAATGATGCAAAGCTGGCAAAGCATAAAAAAGAAGAGATATTGTTGATGGTCACAACAAAATATGAAGAAAAATTCAATGACCAATGGTACTTGGACTCAAGATGCTCATCACACATGACTGCTAGAAAGGTTGGTTTGTCAACATAAAACCCTCGATGAAGAACATGGTGAAATTTGCAAATGACAATATTATAGAAGCTGAAGGTATTGGTGATGTTATGGTTATGAGAAAAGATGGAAAAAGGTCAGTAATTTCCAATGTAATGTATATATCAGGCATGAAAAGTAATTTGCTCAACATAGGCCAATTGGTCAAAAATAATTACAAAGTTACAATTGAATACAAGGTGACGAGAGTTCTCGAATCAGATGGAAGGTTAATCTTGAAGGCTCTCGTGTCTCAGAATAGAACCTTCAAGATTGAACTTAATGTGATTGAGCACAAGTCCCTTGTAACTGCAGCTAGCAGGGATGAGTGGATATGGAACTATAGACTTGGCCATCTCAACTTCAAAGACATCAGAGATCTGAAAGAAGAAAAAAAGAAATATGGTTTTAGGGTTACCAGAAATCGACATTCAAAATGAAATGTATGAGGAATGTGTGTAGACAAAGCAACACAAGAACAGCTTCAGCAAGACTGCAGAAAGCAAGTCGAAGTCAATCCTTGAAATCATATACTCTAGTGTATGTTATCCTATATAAGTGGATTCGATTGGAGGTAACATATACTTTTCCATATTCATAGATGATTTTAGTCAAAAACTATGGACTTACCTGATCAAGAAGAAAAGTGAAGTGATTGAGGTATTTTCCAAGTTTAAATATATGGTTGAAAGACAAAGTGGGCAAAATCTCAAGATTCCAAGGACTGATGGTGGTGGAGAATATGTGTCAAAAGACTTCAACACATTATGTGAGAAAGAAGGGATTGTGCATGAGTCGGTGCCACCCTACACTCCACAACAAAATGGAACTGCTGAAAGAAAGAATATAACCATCATAAATATGATGAGAAGTATGTTGAAAGAAAAGCATCTGCCCAAAGAATTATGGGGAGAAGTTGTGTCGATTGCAACATACATTTTGAACAGATAACTGACAAAAATCTAGAAGGAATCATGCCAAAAGAGTGTTGGTATAGTGTCAAGCCTAACTTAAGTCATCTGAAAGTATTTGGATCTATAACACACAGACATGTTCCTGATCAGTTAAGAAGAAACTTGATGACAAGTCAAGTCAAATGATTCTAATAGGATCTCATTCGACTAGTGGATACAAGTCGTTCGACCCAATGAACAAGCAAGTAGTGATCAGCAGGGATGTGATCATAGATGATCTTAATGAATGGGATTGGATTGAAAATTTAAAAGGACTAAGTGAAACTATTATGTGAAGAACCAGCAAGTGAATTCGAAAGAGAAGTTCGACAAGAAGAAGTCAGAGATCAAGCAAGCATAAACAGACCTCAAAGAATAAGACACATGCTTGCAAGGTTGCAAGAATGTGTGATTACATCAGATGATGTGGTCAATGATGAAGGTAAGCTGACACACTATGCTTTCTATGCAAATGTTGAACCAGACAATGCAACTGAGGCATTGAAGGATTCTATGTTGATGAAAGCAGTCAATGAGGAACTGAAGTCCATTGAAGTCAACAAAACTTGGTCACTTGTTGAATTTCCTTAAGACAAGAAGGAAATCAATGTAAAATGGGTATACAAGGTGAAGTTAAATCCCAAAGGAGAAGTTACTTAACACAAGGCAAGACTTTTAGAGAAAGGATTTCTTCTTAAATAAGGAATCGACTTCAACGAAGTTTTTACACTTGTTGCTAGGATCAAAACAATCAGGTTGGTTGTTGGTCTAACAAACATGAACAACTGGCATATGTTTCAAATGGATGTGAAATGTGAGTTCCTGAATGTCCCTTTAGATGAATAAGTCTATGTTGCACAACCATCTGGGTTTGTAAAACAAGACCTAGAAATAAAAGTATACAAGCTGCATAAAGCCCTATACGGACTTAAACAAACTCCAAGAGCTTGGAATAAGAAGATAAATAGTTTCATAAGAGGGAAGGAATTTGTGAAATTCACAATTGAGTATAGAGTATATGTAATAAGAAGCAAGATTTAATTGATTATATTGTGTCTCTATGTCGATGACTTGTTAATAACAGGTAGCTACAAGAAAGAGATTGAATACTTCAAAGGTGATCTTAGCAAGGAGTTCGAAATGTATGATCTAGGAAACATTTCATACTTCCTTGGTATCTAATTCTACAAGAGTAGTAGAGGCATGATGATGCATCAAAGAAGATATGTACATGAAATACTCAAAAGATTTAAGATGGAAAACTACAATACGACTTCGACACCTGCTGAACTAAGACTGTAACTGTCAACAAACTCAAATGAAGATGATGTCGATGCAACACAGTACAAAAGACTTATTGATTCATTAAGATACTTTTGTCACATAAGTCCTTATCTAGCATACAATGTATATATAGTGAGTAGATTCATGTAGAATCCAAAGGTATCACATCTGGCAGTGACGAAGAGGATATTAGGTATCTCAAAGGAACTCTCGACTATGGCATTTTGTTTCCTGCATCTGATGAAGGGAAAGAATGCAAGCTAGTGGGTTACACCGACTCAAGTTGGTGTAATGATGTTGAGGATAGAAAATCCACAGTTGGTTATGTGTTTATGATAGGTGGTGCACCAGTTTCTTGGAGCTCAAGAAAAGAACCAGTAGTAGCATTATCGTCGTGTGAAAAAGAGTACATAGTTGCTTCTCTTTGTGCATGTCAAGCAACGTGGATGGTGAATTTTGTCGAAAAATTATAGGGAAGGATCATGGAGTAATTACCATGAAGATCGACAACATGTATGCTACCAATATGACAAAGAATCTGATAGCACATGGAAATGAGGTTCCATTATCTTCGAGAGAAAGTAGCAAATGAGAAGTTGAACTTGTAATACTGCAAAACTGAGAATCAGATTGTAGATATCATGACGAAAGGTATGCAGGTTGAAGTGTTCAAAAGACTAAGAGCAATGATGATTGTAGATAGCTTAGACACAATGAATTAACTGATGCATTGAGAATATAAGTCTTTGTATCAAAGCATCATTCGACATAGTCTATTGTTGTTGAAATGCTTTACGTACAGAAATTATATAGTTGTTAAAGTGTCGAAGAAGAGTGTCTTCGACAGAAAGTTGAACTTGGCATTTATTTTGTGTTTTAGCTGAGTTAGTTAGTTAGTTAGAGTTTAGTTGGTTAACAATCAAACTCATCTATAAATATGGAGGTATCCTATCATTGTAAAATATGAAGAAATGTTGAATAAAATCTTCAATTTGACGGCAGAGAGAAACTCTGCAGGAATATTCTCCATTTTCCCCTTTTATCTCAAACCTTAATTTCTCTTTTCTTCCCCAATTCATATTTTCCGTCTCTTCTTTAATATTCGTTGTGCAGCGAAATCCTCTTGCAAAAAATATATGGTTGATTCACTCAAGTGAAGAGTGAAGAACAAGAGGTGAAATCAATCAGAAGAATTGATTATTGTTCATCAAGATTGATTCGGAATTCTCCAACTTTTTGGTGAAATTCTAACATTAGGAAATCTTCAAATTCCAACAGAAACCACAACAAGAGTCTTCTCATCTAACTCAAAATTTTCCTTCATTTTCCTGCAAAGACCTAATAGGCATTTCATCAAACACCTAAATTGCACCATTGAAATCACCAAATGCAAGATAAAAATCCATAATAATAAATTATAAATACTATGACGCGGGCAACTCAGACAATGACAAGTTCATTCTCATTTACAGGCCAACGTTAACAATATCAAGAACTTCAGTGAAGGTCTCGAGACAATCAACATGGTATAAGAAAACAAAATACATTCTGAACTAGTTAAGATAATAAAACAACATAAAGCAGGAACAACATATCCAAAGACATCAAGCTGGAGACTATTTTGCAGATTATTGTGTTGGTTGGTATTTTCTTTTGGTTGGCGAAGAGTTTATGGTTATTATTCACTTCAAATGTTAGATCAATATGAAATAAAATAATTCCATGTTATCTAACCAACTACCAGTTGGAGTCCCACTCATACATAAGTTAACAGAATTTGACAAAATTTAACAGACATGACCAATGTGACTAACTGAATGACATTTAAGGGACTTAGAATGAACATTTATTAACTAAGGGACTAAAGTGAAACCTTGAATTAAGTTAAGGGACCAAATGATATATTAAGCCTATAATTTATCTTTTCATTTTAAGTTTTTAACAACATACAAAAATCAAGAATGTTATTGTTAAGTTAAGAAATAAATAAACATTTATATTAAAATGTGTACAAGTTTAATAGTGATATATTTAATAATATTGATAAATTAACATGTGTACATAATAATGAAAATAAAAATATATAAATTTATATTGTGCGGATATGAGATGGGATGGATACTAAGGTACTCGTGCGCGTGCCCGTGTCGGCTTAGTGGGTAATTGTCTGTGCTCATGCACGTACTCATTTTGCGGATTTTTATATCATATCCATTATGGTAATTTGTGTAGGTACCCATTGGGGATGGGTCAAATGACGATCCCTGGAAGCAGAGCATATATATTAGAGAGTGTGAACCTAAAATTTTGACTCGCCGCACAAAAAAATGCGGGCAAAATGGGTTAGACCGACAAGCCAAACCTATTTTGTCACCCTTACTCATAATTATATACTATAAATTTTTTAAAGCAAAATGATATATTACTAAAAATCTAAATTAAGCACAAGATGTGCAAAGAATAAATCAAGAAAATACAAAATAGTAGACATGATTAGCCACGAGGTCCTTTAACTTAATTTTAGATTTCACTTTAGTCTATTATCTAATAAACGTTATATTTTAGTCCCTTAAAAACTATTTTGTTAGCCAAACTAATCATTTCTATCAAATGCTGGAAAAAATGTTATGTTGTGATGATGTGGCATGACAGCATGTCAAAAGTCAAAATAGTAAGTCATCAATTTTGTAAAGGGACTAAATTGAAACTTTATAGTTAGTTAAGGGACTATATAAGAACAATAACCAAATTGCGATTAAAGTGACCAAGCCAGAATTTCATAACATTTTACCAAACCATAACTTGTTATTTACCACATAAAATTTTCATATCAATAGATTCTTAAACTTAATAGAATTAAACCAAAATTTTGTTAAATTCTTTAATTCAATTCAAAAACATTAAACCAAAATAGAGAACCGAACAAGTGCTTATTTGCTTTAATGAATAATGAACATAATATTTCTCTTTACATTTATTCAATATAGTGTATATATTCATATGTACATAGAGTTACAAATACTTAGTTGAATGTCTCTGACATATTGTTTACCAAAGTATCACATATAGAACTAGTTCTAAACCTATATTTGCTCTAAAATCTTGGTGGAATTTTCAATAGGTGTGTGAATGCCTCCTCGTTAAGTCTTCTACAACATTAGTGGTCCATCCATCATTTAGTGATGTTGTTCGGTGTGTTTAACACGCCAGGTGTATTCATGGAGTATATGAATAAGATCTTCCATCCTTACTTGGATCAGTTTATGGTTGTGTTCATCGATGATATCTTAGTATATTCCTAAATAAATGAAGAGCATGCAAAACATCTGAGAGTTGTGTTATAGACTTTGCAAGAGAAGAAGTTGTATGTGAATTTGTGCAAGTGTGAATTATGGTTGCGTGAAGTGAGTTTCCTTGATCATGTGATTTCTAGTGGTGCGGTTAATCCTTCGAAGGTTAAGGTTGTGTTGTAGTGGAAGACTCTGAAGTTAGTTACATAAATCAGAAGTTTTCTGGGTTTGGCTAGTTACTACATAAGGTTTATTGAAGGTTTTTAGAAGTTATCTTTTCCTTTGACTCAGTTGAATCAGAAAGGTTAAACTTATGTATGGGATGTTCAGTGTGAAGAGGGGTTTCAAGAGCTCAAGAAGAAATTAACATCGACACCAATTTTGATTTTGTCGAGTCCAAGTGAATCTTTTATAGTGTATTGTGATGCTTCGAAGATGGGTTTAGGTGGTGTGATTATGCAAAATGGTTAGGTTGTGGCTTATGCTTCGAGATAATTTAAGGTTTAAGAGAGGAATTATCCTACCCATGATTTAGAGTTAGCAGTTGTGGTGTTTGTTCTTAAAGTTTAGAGACATTATCTATTTGGCTATATATTTGAAGTGTTCGACGATCATAAGAGTTTGAAGTATTTGTCTGATCAGAAGAAATTGAATATGAGGCAGAGGAGATAACTTGAATTTCTGAAGAATTGTGATTTTGGGTTGAGTTACCATATTGGTAAAGCCAATATGGTAGCAAATGCTTTGAGTAGGAAGTCTTTGCATATGTCGACGCTTATGGTTCGAGAATTGGATTTGATTGAACAGTTTAAAGATCTTAGTTTGGCATGTGAGATAACTTCTAATAGTGTGAGGTTGGGTATGTTAAAGCCGACTAGTGGTATTCTTGAAGAGATCAGAGAGGGTCAGAAAGACGAGTTGTGATTGATTGACCGATTGGTGTTAATAAATCAAGATAAAGGGATATATTTCAGAATTGATAAGAATGTGATTATGAGATTCAAAGATAGAGCTAGTGTACCAGATTTTCCAGAGTTAAGAAGAGTATTCTTACGGAAGGTCATATGAGTGGTTTAAGTATTCATCCTAATGCTACCAAGATGTATCAAGACCGGAAGAAAATATTTTGGTGGCCAGGTATGAAGAAGGATGTTGTTGAGTTTATTTATTCTTATTTGACTTGTTGGAAGTCAAAGGTTCAACACCAAAAGTCTTCATGATTAATACAACCTTTGAGTATTCTTGAATGGAAATGGGACAACATTTATATGGATTTTGTGAAGAGTTTTCCTAAGACTTATAAAGGAAGCGATGCAATTTGGATGGTTGTGGATAGGCTGACTAAATCAACTTATTTCATTCTGATAAGGATCAATTATTCGTTGTAGAAGTTAGTTGAGGTGTATATTGAGAGGATTATCAATTTTCATGGTATTCCTTCGAGTATTATTTTAGATAGAGATCTGAGGTTCACTTCAAGGTTCTTGGAGAGTTTGCAGGAAACCTTGGGAACCAATTTACGGTTGAGTTCTTCTTATCATCTGCAGACAGGCGGTCAGACAGAAATGACCATCTAGTTGTTGGAAGATTTACCGAGAGCTTGTGTCTTAGAGCAATGAGGTAATTGGGATGCTTACTTGTCGTTGATTAAGTTAACTTATAACAGCAATTTCCATTCTAGAATTAGAATTGCACTGTTTGAAGATTTGTATGGTAGGAGGTATAAGATACCTTTGTGTTAGTATGATTTTGGTGAAGTGTTATACTTTGACTAGAAATCGTTCAACAAACTATTGAGAAGATCAAGATGATTCGGGAAAAGATGAAAGCATCACATAGTAGACAAAAAAGTTATCATTATAAGAGGAGGAAAACACTTGAGTTCTGAGAGAGAGATCATGTATTCTTGAGAGCCACTCCAGCGATTGGTGTTAGTTGTGCTTTGAAGTCTCGAAGGCTCGGGCCATGTTCCATTGGTCCTTATCAGATTTTGAAGATAGCAAGAGAACTAACTTATAGAGTTGCTTTACTACCATATCTTTCGAATCTCCACAATGTGTTTCATGTGTCTCAACTTCGAAAGTATGTTCAAGGTCTGTCTCATGTGATTCAAATGGATGATGTGCAACTGAGAGATAACTTGACTATGGAGGTATCACCATTGCAAACTGATGATCGAGAAGTGAAACACTTGAGAGGTAAAGAGATCGTATCGGTGAGAGTTATATGGGAAGAACCTGCTGGAGGAAGCATGACATGGGAGCTGGAGAGCCGGGTGAAGGAGTCTTATCCAAAACTTTTTTGTTCAGGTAATTTTTTAGGGCGAAAATTCTATAAGTGAGGGAGAGTTGTAACACCCCGAGTTCAACTAGATTATTTAATTGTATTTAGCTGCATTTTCTTTTATTATTTGAGTGATTTAATATGATTTTTTTATCATTATTTGGTGAATATATGTGGTATGTGGCACTAGTGAGTATGTTACTGGGAGTTAGGAAGAGTGGTAGAAATTAAGTAGATTTTTTAATTAATTTTAAAATGAGTAGAAATATAGAATGATAAATAAAATAATATAAATAGTGATATTTGGGTGAAAATTAGACTTTTTAGAAAAATAAGGGAAATTAGAGATTGGAAGGGTAAAAGTGGAATAACCAAAATAGTGAAATTAGGTTTTAATTTAAAAAGAAAAGTGTGAGGGTTAAGGGAGTTTATTGATACGTAGAAGTCACATTGAGAAAAAAAGGCAAGAGGCAAAGTGAGAAAAAGGAAGAACAATGGCTTGGGGAAGAAGATCGTCATATCTAGAACTTGAGTAATTGTTGGAAATTCATGTAGGTTTTATTCACCTTGTTATGCTTTACGAGTTTTTATGATGATTGTGTGATCATCCATATTAATTGCCAAGTTTAATGTGTGAATTCATGCTCTATCATATGTTGAATATTTGTATAATATGTTGGTATGAATTCTGAATTTGGTTGTTGTCATTGATGTGTTTTAGTGTTATGAGTATAACCTTGAATTTGAGATTAATAGATGAAATTGAATGATAATTGATTAGTATGTGATTATTTGATCCACATATAATATGCATCCATTATTTTTTGTGCGAATTGGGGTGCTAAAGGCTGAAATCGGAGCTTCGAATGAGGTCACATGGAAAAAATGCAGAAACTGCATTCTACAGCAGCGTCACGGGCGTCACGGGCCTGACGACTTCCCGTCATGCTCTTGGGTCAGTTGATGGTCGTCAACAGGGTAATGGGGAGACCATCATGGTCTATGATGACAGTCTGTCATTGCATGAATTTGATCTAAGAATCGTATCAAAACAAGTGAAAGATAAGCCATAATGAAGAAGAAAGACCAAAGAATGAGGAAAAATAATTAAGTGTGAAGATTCTGGACTTAGTGAAAATTTGAGTGAAAAAGGAGCAAAAAAGAGTGCAAATTCATAAATAATCACATGTACTAACGTGTAGGATCGCGCGCGATGGGGGCCATAAAAGCTGCATCGCACGATGCAAGTCATCACGCACGCGATAGTCCATTTTTCTGGGATTTTTCTGACGCGCCTGGTCCATTCTAAGCTCTTTTAAAGGGGAATTTTTTCACTTTGATAAGGGTTACAAAAATTAGAGAGCAAAGCATGATTTGGAGAGCATCAAAGGATGTTTTTAAGGCATTTGAATCCATTTGAGGCCATTACTTCAAAGGAAATTATATGTTGTTGTCATCTACTAATTATGGTATTGTTATCTGAATTATGAGTAGCTAAGCTCCTCTAGGTTATGTTGTGTTATGATGAACCAATTTCAGTATTGTTGGATTATATGTTGATTTGGCTTTGTATGAACCTTTTGATCTATAATGACATTCAACTGCTTATTATTCTTAATATTTTTTATATGAGATACTCTTTTAATATGATGTTGGGCACATATGGAATACTAACCATTAGTCTATATGTTGGACCTAGGGCAATTGTTGTACTTACGTTGGTTGAATAAGAATAGGAGATACCGAGTAGTGGCATGGGGAATTAACGGTTTGTGCATCGCCTAACCCTGTTTACATTGGAGGACTATGGATAGAAAGCTCTGAGTAATGGTTAATGAGTTATTTCATGAGGGATCAGCTATAACAGTTTTGTTAATTTGTCGTGGGGTTATAGTGATAAGATCGTTCATATAAGGCATCAAGCATCTACAATATAGAAATATGGGATTCTAAAATACAACCTGACCGATTTCGTAATTCTTCTTAATCGCTTATTTACTTTTCGCATTAAAACTCGAACCCCCTACTAGTTTTTATACATTGCACACATTTTATCTTGTTAGAAGCAGTCCATGTGGATTTGATCCTTTTATTACTACAACATTATCGGTACACTTGCCAAGAAGTCATAAAATTTTTGGCGCCAAATAAAGATGACTCAACTCAATCTTGAGAAACTCAAGAAGCATCAAGAGATCATGCTAAGTAACAGGGAAACATCCTTTGAGAAGTTAGAGATGCAACTTGGTTAAATATACAACCAATTAACATTAAAATTGGGATCTAGTGGGGATTTCTATGAAAATATGTTAGATATTCCTAAATATGAGGAAATTGAAAGAGAAGTCAAATAACAACGTGACTTATTCGATGAATGAGAAGTTGAAGAAACTTTGACCCAGTTCATGAAGATTACTCAAACCAATTTCCAAAAAATCAACACACTGCAAGAAACCTTGCAAAGGGACATGGAAGTATCCTTCGAGAACTTAGATATGCAACTTGGTATAGTATCTAGCCAATTAGAATTAAAAGTGAGATCTAGTGGAGATTTCAATGGAAATAATTTAGATAGTCCTAGAGGTAAGGAAATTGAACAAAAGTTTAAATAGGAATGTGGGGTAGTCGATGAAGGAGGAGTTGAAAAAGAGAAAGAAGAAGAAAAGTGCACAATACTTGATAAAGAAATAGAAGCAATAATAGAAGCAACAAAGGTGAAAAAGATATGTGGGGAAAGATCCAGAATGCAAGATGAAGATTATCTCGGTTTGGATGAAGCTTCAAATTTCAATAATTTGTTAGATGTAGATGTCCAACTACAATATCTTCAACAAAAAAATAGTCTTACACCTAGCAACAAGGATGATAAAAGAGGAGAAATAGATAAAGTATTTGATGAGATGTATGTCTTGTTCGATACTATCAAACTGCATAAAATATGGAAGAAAAAACTTTAATTTCTGAAAGTGATGGAATTCCTACAAAATAAAGGGAAGAAGAAGGATGGTGTGTTTTCCGTGTCATATATTCCGCCCTAACACAAAAATCAAAGGGTCAAGCTTAGGACCTTAAAGAAGTGCTGGATGGGAGGCAACCCGTCAATTATAACCAATTTTTGTTTTGCAAAATTTACTTTATTTTTATTCAAGACCGTCCAAAAGAGGACTTATCTACTTAAGCATGACCCTTCCATGATGATTTATGCTTTCTTTAATAAACGAGTTTGTAGATGTGTTTTTTCATATTTGTAAGTTTAGCACTTTAGTATTGAATAGATGATCCAAAAGAAACTTGATAATCACGACAACAACTAGCAACTTGAAGGTGAAGGATGAGAAAAGAATCAATAGACTTGTACTCAACCTACAGATACCTCATTTAGTAAGGTTTAAGCCAAATAAAATCCATTGTTCACTTTTCTTTCTTTATGGGTGTATCCATGTATTATTATTTTATCGTTTGATCTATTTCTAATTAAGTTTATCTGGTTTGACTGACACACATTGAGGTAGTTTTTGTTTATAGCTTTGAGCCTTTTTAAACCATCATATAGTAATAGGTATATCCATTGCTAACCACTTTGAGTTTTATCTTTTCTTTCGGTGATGTAGCCTAAAATTCTTAGCCATATGACTTGAAAGATCTTTTCTTTCCACCTCTCTTTGGAGTTAGGTAGAAGTACAATTTCTAAATTATATGAAAAAGATTAAGTTTGGGGTTGCTATTGGAAGTGAGCACATGTTTAAGTTTAGGGTTGGGGTACTAGAGAATATTGGCCAAATTTTCAAAAAAATATGAGAAAAAGAAGTGGAAAAAGGCACTTCTTCAACAAAAAAAAAGAGAAAAGCAAAAGAATGAAAGTATAAGAATGACTAAAAATCTCTAGTACCGTAAAAAAGGAACAAAGAGGTATTATGATAAAAGGAGAACTAGACACCTAACTCCAAAGTTTTAAACCTACTTTTCTAAAAACATCCTACCCAAACATAAGCTAAGTTACAAACGGAAAAAACCTTTAATGCGTGTGTCGTGATTTTTGTGATGGACTATATTAGAACATGATCAAGCTAAGCATAAATGATTTTTCATGTTGATTGAAATATCACTCTAACCATTGAGTGAGTCAAATTGAGCTGAGAGATAAGTTGAGTACTCATCAATGTTGAGGATATTTTCCGAATTTGTCGAATAGAAGTTGGAAGCTAGAATAATGGCCAGGTAAAGGAATATTTAATTTGGTGATGTTCGATTGTTATTGTGCGGCTTATTTTCTGTTGAAATGTGTAGTTTCAGGCAAGTTACTTGAGGACAAGCAATGATTCAAGTTTGGTGTTTTGATGACAGTCCGTCATTGCATGAATTTACTTGAAGAGTCGGATTAAAATAAGTGAAAGATGAGCCAAAATGAAGAAGAAAGACCAAATAATGAGGAAAAAATAGCTAAGTGTTAAGATTGTGGACTTAGTGAAAATTTGAGTGAAAATGAGCAAAAAAGAGTGCAACTTCGGAAATAATCACATGCACCATCATGAAGCATCACGCGCGTGATGGGGGCCATAAAATCTACATCGTGATGTAAGTAATCATGCGCATGATGGTCCCTTTTTCTGGGCTTTTTCTGACGTGTCTGATCCATTCTGAGCTTTTTTTAATGGGATTTTTACATTTTGATAGGGGTTACGGAAATTAGAGAGAGAAGTATGATTTAGAGAGCATCAAATGAGATTTCTAGGGCATTTGAAGCCATTGGAGGCCATTACTTCAAAGGAATTCATATGTTATTTTCATCTATCAATTATGATATTGTTATTTGAATTATGAGTAGCTAAGCTCCTCTAGGTTATGTTGTGTTATGATGAAGTCATTTCAATATTGTTGGATTATATGTTGATTTGACTTTGTATGAACCTTTTGATCTATAATACCATTCAATTGCTTATTATTCTTAATATTTTTTTATGTGAGATACTATTTTAATCTAATTTTGGGCACATAGGGAATACTCACCATTAGTCTATGTGTTGGACCTATGGCAATTATTGTACTTACGCTGGTTGAATAAGAATAGGAGACCCCAAGTAGTGGCATAGGGAATTAACGTTTTGTGCATCGCCTAACCCTGTCTACGTTGGTGAACTAGGGATAGAAAGCTCTGAGTAGTGGTTAGTGAGTAGTTTTGTGAGGGATCAGCTATAACGGTTTTGTTAATTTATCGTGGGGTTATAGTGATAAGATCATTTAGACAAGACACCAATCATCAATAATATAGAAATAAGGGATTCTAAAACACAACCTGGCCACTTTTGTAATTTTGTTTAATTGCTTATTTACTTTTCGCATTCAAACTCGACCCCCCCCCTTACTAGTTTTTATATATTGCACATATTTTATCTTGTTAGAAGCAGTCCTTGTGGATTCTATCTTTTTATTACTGTGACATCATCAGTACACTTGCCGAATAGTCATAAGTCTCCAAGCGGGATTTTTCATGCTGGTCGTCACATGAGTGACGGGTGATGAAGGAAAGTGATGACGAGTTGGGTGACGGTCCTCACCTAGGTGATGGGTTATCCGTCATAGCCGTTAGAAATCATTTTTGAATGATCGATTCAGTTTTCGATGTTGTTTTCTCGTGCGATCGATGTTTGATTATTGTTTTGGGGTATTTGATGAAATTAATTTATTAAGGTGAATTATTATGATGATGAAATGATAATTGAATTAATTCGCATGATTATAAGTGGTGAATTCTGATTATGTTTATGAGTTGTGATGTTGTGAACATATTTACGTGTTGTGAGTGTAATTGTATGTGTTATGTTAAGGTGTGTAGTTCAGAAGTGGGGACTACTGTTGAATGCTATATTGCATGTTGTTTATGGTTAGAAGTGGAACCATAAATGTTGTTGTTGTTGTTGCATTACTTGTATGTCATGCATTATTTTGTGTCAGTGTGTTGAAAAAGGCGAGTCATGGATTCAGAATTAAGGACTTGTCATCGTTCGGGGTTCAAAAGTGGAGACCCGGTTCGAATGAAGAACCATTGTTGAATGAATGAGATCAGTAACAAACTCTGATGTCCAAATTTGTACCACATGCATAGAGTCGAGTTGTGAGTCACATTGCATACATAAAGGCTATGTGAATTAAATTATTGTGTTTTTGTGTAAATTGAATGTGTGTTGTTGAATGTGTGATTTAAGCTACCCTTGCATTCTTTTACACTGTTAATATATTTGAGTGTTTTCTCACCTCTTTCTTGTTCGTTATTGTGTTGTTATGTACATTATTGTACAAATACTTAGGAGGAGTAAGTGTTGTTGTGAGTTGAAAGATGACCTTGGAGATTTATTTATTTATTTTATTGTCTTATTGTTATTTAGTTGGTTTAATACTCTAATCTATAACATCGAAAACATGATGTTTCAATTATTTTGAGTTAATCGTTGGATTATGTTAACTTTATTAAGTATTTTCGTTGATATGATAAGTGTAGTTTATGTTATTTATTTGAATTTTGTTGCGAGTTTTGAAAATATTTGGAAAGTATGCATACTGTGTTTGAGTAGCCTCCTAAAATTATGATTTTATTCTTTTAAATTAAGAGTCAGAATCTAGGGTGCTACACATAATACTAAAACCAGGTGGAATCTCCATATACACCCCCTCTAAATTTTGATGGAAGGACACATTCTTAACATCAAATTGTTGTAATTCTCATATAATATAAGTAACAAGTGATACTAAGATTTAAACATTATTCATCTTTGTCATTAATGCAAATGTCTTGATTATAACCATTTCCCACTAGTTTTTCCTTATAACGATCAAGAGTGTGATTTGATTCGTGTTTTACATCATAAATCCATTAGCATCCAACTGATTTCTTGCCTTCTTTTATTCATGCAATGTGTAAATCATTCAAATTAATATTACAATTTGAGAATCGCTAATAGCAGATTTATTTTTCAATACTTATTTATGCTTCAGGCGATTGAAGTTGTTTTTGGAGCATATTCAAATTTACTAAGTATGATTGAAAATGATAATATATTGAAGTAACTTCTATTACAGAGAAAAGGAGAAAATTACACTCAAATCTCTTGAGGTTCGTTGAGATGACATCAACACTCGCTATAATTTTAAAATATGCACAAATTTTTCCTAATTTAAATATATCAATAAAAAATTTAATAGTAAATAAAATATTATAAATAAATATCATCTATACTTACCATATTTAATTGTTAGAAATATAATTTTTTTATATTTTTTTTTAAATTCAACTTAAGAGAGAGAGATTTTTTTTAGAATAGTCAACTATTTCAAATTAAATACAAAAATAACCATTATTTCAAAAGATTTGTCAAACTAACCATGTTTCAGAGGAACGAAGAAAGGAGTAGCCACATAGGATGGTGCATGCATTACATCTTTGAACAGAGGCATCAACCCTAATGGCGCATGCTTACATGCGATGCCACTACAAGTGGCCCATGCATGCATCCAATAGGAGCATGCACCATAGACAGTGACTACTCTTTTGTTTGTGTTTTTATTTTATTTTAAATTATGTTAAAAATAAAGAAAGGTGAAATAAAATAGAAAATTATAATTAATTTATAATATTATTTCATTAAATTCAATTGCATAACGATTGAATAGAAAATCAATGACATGGTCGATCGTAACGACCTTCAATTTCACATCCTAGCGCATTTGCTTGTCTTCGAGGTCTCCCACAATTTTCCTGAGGTGTTTGGATTCTCACAGTATTGGCATGAGGCAAAGGTGGTTGGTGGGAGGGTCCTGACCTATTTAAAGTATTTCCAATCATTTATCACAAGGAGTCAGGGTTGAGTAGTCGAGTTCGGTGCCCATGTTCTCGTAGTTGGGTCTGCGTGAATGGGTTATGTGTGGATAGACTGGTTGATTGAATTGGTACATTGAATAGTTTTAGAAACGAAGTAATGGTTCTTGTGCTGTAAGAAAGTCATGTGGTGGTTGAGTGCTTTGACGATGTGATATTTGGTGTACATTGGTGGGGTGCTATGGTGGGATAAGATGGAATCGTATGAATTATCAGAGTTATATGGTTGTTGGTGGTATGGGTCATGATCTTGGTTTTGTGTTTGGGTGTGTGTGGTTCCGGGGTTGGGTGTTTAGTGGTTGAATGTATATGGTATGGTTACTTTGTGAGGTTGGTCGTTGGGGTTTGGGTGGGTTGACATTGTTGTTGGGTTTGGTAATGGTGTGGGGTTGGTTGTTGGGTGGGGGTTGGTTGTTGGGTGTGTGATAATAAAGCTCGTTGGTGTGGGTCGATCAAATACCTCGACTCAGACACAAATTGCATCGTTGTAACCGACCTATACCAATTGAGATAATTTTGAGTTGGTATAACACCATGTATGATAAGATCGGTTAAGATATGACGATGTCAATTCCTTTATTGATGACACATCTCTCTAGCGAAGTATTTTCAATCGGAATAACCCCATTGGGCATCGACTCTTAGTTGATCTCAATCTCCTAAACACGTCGGAGGATCTGAAATTTGTTGTTGCATGTCGAATTGTAGTTTGACACGATCACTATGGTTTATCTCCACATTAGTGAATCCGATTATTGGTGTTTTTGTTGTCCAAACTACAACATCATTAGAGTTAATTTGTCATATTGGCATATCCAAAGGCTCAACAAGACTTTTCCAACTTACTATTCGCCGTTTACAAAGTCATAAACCTATGCAATATTTACAACACTAGCTTTCCAATGATAGCAAAAGAGGATTATTGACTTGCATATTAAGGGGAGATAGTCTGGCACAATGAACAAATGCGAAGAAAGAAAAATGGTCAGCCTAAAAGCACGCATATTCGAACCGAAATGGATACGACGAAGAAATTGGTGAGATTATATAATTCATGTCATCATCCCGGACACAATCATACAGATTGTCCCAATGTTGGACCAAGCACAACAACTTAAACTTATATGTAACCATTTTACTTTATATTGAAAACAACGTTCATTTCATAAATAACATAACATTCAATTACAACAATTTAAACAACAACTAAACAATAATTTAAACAACAATTAAACAATAAGACAAACAAATATAAGGACTAAAAAACGTAACTATGTGATTACAACCATCATGACAATTTCCTTGGAACTGTGCATCATAATGCAAACATCTCTGTCAGTTTTAACATTGTCCCAGAAGCGACTTTCTCCATTGTCGTTGAACATGTTACGAGCCTTTGAATTCTTCTGATATTTTCACCCTCTACACTATCTTCATTTAACCAACGGATCAAACTTCTATTAAGATGCTTGAACGTTTCTGTATTCCAGAATTAGATCTTCATCAGAGGCTTTACTTCCAAATAAATTAAATCGACATTTCTCTTGTGAACACATATATAAAAATATTTTGAAGAAAAATGGGACAGGATAATTAAAAGATACGTGTAAAATGATGAAGGGATGCAGTATTTAAAGAATGCAGAAACAAATAAATAGATACTGCATATGATATGCAGAAACAAATAAATAGATACTGCATATGATACATGCTCCTATTAGACACATGCATGTGTCATTTGTAGTGGCAAGATAGTGCATGTGTTATCCGATACTAGTATGACTACTCCTCTTTTGTATTTAATTTAAAATAGTTGTTATTCAAAAAGAGAGACAAACACATAAAAAGACAAAAAAGAAAAATTTATTTAAAGTTTCTAAAAATTATAGTTGGAACTATGCTGCCGAATATTTATGAGAACGTGAAATTTAAAACTATAACCGACACGTCAGTACACACCCTCATGTTGTAGAACCACTCCAATGACGTGTCAGTTACACCTAAAAGTTCGGAAATAGTAGTACAAGTATCAGAATCACGCGCTTTCCCACGAAATACACTCCCCCAACACGTTGCCCTCACTTCCACGTGACCATCACCAATCCTAACTCCTAACACGTAAAATAAAAAATCAAACACGTTAAACTATTCCCCCCCAAAAACGCCGTCGTTTTACAGCCCAAGTATTAAAAAAAAACACTTACGCAATAATAACAAAAATTCGGTCACCCGTTTTTAGTTTTCCGTTTCGACTCCCTTCCCTTAAAATAAACTCCTTCGTTCTTTCTTTCCCTCATTCTTTCTTTCTCTCGTGTTTTTTTTTTCTTTTCATTTTTTTGAAAAAAACAACATCGAAAAACATCATCGTTCAAACATTGTTTCTGTTTTTTTTTTTTTTTTTTTTATATTCTGGAAAACAAAATAATGGAAACTATGTGTTTAAAAACTGGGATAGTTCCGTCGATCTCCATTGCTGGATCGTTAGATACACGCGCTTCTCCGTCTCAGGTTAGTGCGGTGGGTCGTTCCGCCGTGGAGAAACCGTTGCGGAATTCGTTATTTTCTAGATTCTCGTTTCGGTACCCTCTGGAGTCGTTATGGCCGGGACAACGGAGTTCTAGGAATGGGAATAGGACGTTTAGTGGTTTGTCTCTCGATGACGCTGTTATGGCGGAGAACGGAGAGACGGAGTCTGTGAAAGATGAGGGGGAGGATGGAAGCGTGAATGGCGGGGAGGGGAGGAGAGAGAATTGGGTTTTGAAGATTTTGCATGTGAAGTCTGTGTGGAAAGGGGAACGGGGGAATGAAAGGGAAGGAACCGAGAACGATGAAAACAATGGTGGTGGTGATGAGGCTTGTGATAGTTGCGCGGTTGAGAATGATGATGGCGAAAAAGAAGATTTTGAATTTGATAGAGGCTCGTTTTCGAAGATGTTGAGGAGGGTGTCTTTGGCTGAAGCTAGATTGTATGCGCAGATGTCACACTTGGGGAGCTTGGCTTATTCTATACCCAATATCAAGGTAACTTCATTCAGTTTAGTTCAGATTTCAGATCTTTCTTTTGATTAGTTATTTTGTATTTGTGATTTTTTGCTCTTTTTTTTTTAATTTAATTATGGATGATTTGTATGAAGTGAAGGATTTTTTTTATTGATTCAGACTTGGTTAGGTTGTAGATTTTTCATTAGTTGGTTTTTGAGGTCTCAGATCTATTTTTGTTGTTTTGTGATCTGGATGATTTGTTTCAAACATTGGTACTTGAAGATTCTCTGTGTCTTAATTTGTAATGTTAAAGTTTGTATTTTAGTTTTAACATGATGTAATCCATGGTTCTATAATTGTGGCCCTCAACAATGCAGCAATAGAAAAGTCTTAGAAGTTAGAGGTCTTTGCATTGCGTCTTCGTGTCGCAACATAATTGCGACTGCATTGGGGGCATTTTCCCACATTATGCTGCAATATCAAGGTTTGCAGCTTAAATGCAACCCCTATTGGTAAGGGTATATATATGGTTTTAAATTCCGAAATCTTAGGAAGGTTTTAGTCTAAACTTGATGTGACACCGGGGCTGTAATCTGTAACATTCCCATGCAATTCAATTGCATTTATGGAAATGGAGTTGGAATTTTTAATCACTTGTTCGTTAAGTTGTTTTTCTTGATTTTATTCCTATTATATATGTCCTGAAATGGATTGATAGACCAGGAATCTGATTTCCACAAAATCAAAACTAATTAACATTTTTGGATTTGATAATTTAGCCAGGGAAACTCTTGAAACATTACGGTCTGCGTTTTGTAACTTCATCGTTAGAGAAAAAGGAATTGGCAGCTAAATCGGAGAAAAATCCTCAGGAAGTTGAAAGTCAGGAGAAGCAAGAAGAAGCAAAGGAGCCAAATAATGGTGGATATAGGATAAGTGCGACGGCTGCTTATAATATTGCTGCCTCCGCTGCTTCGTATCTGCACGCTCAGACAAAGAGCATACTTCCGTTCAAATCTTCAAATACGGTGGCTGGTGAAGGAATCAATGAAAATCTTAACATGATGGATGCAGAGGTGGCATCTTTGATGGCGACTACTGATTCAGTGACAGCAGTGGTTGCAGCAAAAGAGGAAGCAAAGCAGGCTGTTGCAGATGATCTTAACTCAACTCGTTCATCACCTTGTGAGTGGTTCATCTGCGATGACAACCAGAGTGGTACAAGATTTTTTGTTATTCAGGTAGGAAAAATCTGTTTTTGCTCTTTCGTAGGTAATAAATTGCTATTATTTGTGATTGCTAAAGGTTGATATAACGTGTAGGGTTCGGAGTCATTAGCATCTTGGCAAGCAAACCTACTTTTCGAGCCAATTAAATTTGAGGTAAATTCCCTTTTTACAATTATGAATATCTACTTTTGAATCGAGTCTTGATATTTAATTATAGCCTGAAAAAAATGAGCTAACAATGTACATATTTTTTTTACCTAGGATTTGGATGTCCTTGTTCACCGAGGTATTTATGAGGCTGCTAAAGGAATATATCAACAGATGCTGCCGGAAGTTCATGCGCACCTAAACTCTCGAGGCTCTCGTGCAAATTTTCGATTCACTGGACATTCACTTGGTGGAAGCTTGGCATTACTTGTAAATCTCATGCTGTTCATAAGAGAA